>NC_056737.1:1137390384-1137521279 GCF_019279795.1 Protopterus annectens
TTAATAAAGATCTGAAGGATTTTACCTGGGAGGGGAAGACAGCAAGACTCAAGTGGGACAAGCTTATTCTTCCAACAGAACAGGGCAGATTGGGATTACCTAATTTGAAAGAGTACTTCAGAGCAACACAGGTAAGGCTCCTAAAGATAGCAAAAGCAAAAACCTACAATTCAAAATGCAAAGAAATGATGCAGCTGGGGGGGGAGGGGGCTTAAGTAAAGTACAGTTGTGTACACTTACCATAAATGTAGATGTTAGAGTGTATTCAGTGTTGCAGTCATTACATTTGGGATAATCTGCTGGCAGGTTGCCCTCAGTCGGCCTGATTAACAAAGTCCTGGGTCCTGCGTCGGTTGCTGTCTCCTCTTCTATGACGTCAGGTCGTCAGGGGGTATAAAACATGCAGCCAATGCCATTTTCTTTAGTTTTTCTTGCCCCAGATGTCAGGTGCCCATAAAAACGTAGCACAAATATATATACATGCATCAATATAAACTTTACCTTCATCTACAAGCAAATATACCACATAGGTTGTAGAAGATAGAGAAGGAAAGATAAACTCCAGAATGACAAGGGGATGGCGGGAGGGTAACCTGGACTGCAACAGTTAATACACTCGAACATCTACATTTATGGTAAGTGTACACAACTGTACTATGTTCTTCGTGTTTCACTGTTGCAGTCATTACATTTGGGTAGAATCCCAAAGCTATGGTTGGGAGGCTGGAGCTAAACAGCATTAGGTGCGGCTATAAGGCCCTACAGAACTGCAGTGGCAAAGCCTGCCCTGGACTTAGAGTAGAGAGGCAAATGATAATGCTTTGTAAAGGTGTGAACAGAACTCCAAGTAGCAGCCTCTAGAATGTCTTTGGTTGGTACTCCTCTGAGAAAGGCTGCTGAAGTAGCTGCAGCTCTGGTGGAATGAGACCTAATGCCCTTGGGCACAGGTTTATCATGGTGTAAGTAGCAGATGTGGATACAGTGGCTTATCCACTTTGAAATTGTCTGCTTTGAAATAGCCTTTCCTTCTGATCCTGCAGCATATGTCACTAGTAATTGCTCAGTTTTTCTTAGAGCTTTAGTCCTGCTCAAGTAGAATCTTAGCTATCTGTGTACGGCCAAGGAATGCAGAATTCTCTCCCTCTTCTTCTGCGGATTTGGATAAAAGGTTGGCAGATGAATTGTTTGGTTAAGAAACCAAACACGAAGAACATAGTACGGCATTTGCAACAGCTAGAGAGACCACAAAAGTACCTCACCAAGAGGATCAAGGGTCTCCAACATATGTCTTATTCTGCCAGACTAAAGAAACTCCAGCTCTATTCAGTAGCATACCGCCTGCTCAGAGGTGATCTCTGCCTGACGTACAAGGTCATGTCCAATCAGGATCTGATGGACATGCTCCACCTCAAAAAATCCAAATCCATCAGGACCACGAGAGCTAAAGACTTAAACCTCGGCACAAGTATGAATAGGACATGCTGGAGGGATAGATTCATAACACAGAGGCTTCCCATACTTTGGAACAAGATCCCAGTTCATGTTAGGCAGAGCCCCTCACTGACTCTCTTCAAGAGAGATCTTGATGAGTGGATGGGAGATCGTAAGTTTACCCCAGGGGTCACATCTGTGTCACTACTAGACAGGGGCACAGTAAACTAATTCTATTATATAAGGGGACCTTCATTGTGTCACTACTAGACAGAGGCACAGTATTCTAAATCTATTTTGTGCATTTTTGTACCATTTCATGGGGTGGCGAAAGCCACATCACTATGGCTAGGCTTACAAATGCCCCAGGGCAGATAGCCTAGTACTAAACTATGAAACTAAGAGCCACACTGGAAACCACCTTAGGCATAAATGTTGGATTTGTCCTCAGAGACACCCTGTCTGGGTAAAATATGATAAAATCTCTACAGCCATGAGGGCCTGTAGCTCTGAAACTCTTCTTGCTGAAGTAATTGCTAGTAGCAGAGCTGTCTTCCATGATAAGAACTTTATATCAGCGGTAGCAGCTGGTCCAAATGGGGGCAGGGTGAGCTTTTCCAACAAATAATTGAGGTCCCATGCAGGTAATGGTGATCTTCTAGGAGGCCTTAAATTTATGGCTCCTCTAAGATACTGCTTTAGTAAAGGATGAGAAAAGATTGGTGGCTCTGTATTGTAATGAGCCGAAATGGCAGTGGCATGGATTTTGATTGATGAGAAAGATAGGCCTTTATCAAGCATCTCAGTTAAGTATTGTAATATCTGAGGAATATATGGTTCTGCTGTATCAGTTCCTTGTGCTCGATTCCAAGCACAGAATCTCTTCCATTTATCAGCATAAGATTTTCTAGTACTAGGCCTTCTGGTTTCCAAAATGACATCCATCACAGCTTTACTGAGAGCTGTTTGTATAATTACATGATCAGCCATGCTGCCAGGTTCAGTGTCTGGAGTTGATTATGCAGGATCTGATTGTTTTGCTGGGACAGTAGTTGAGATCTTTGAGGTAAGGTCCAAGCTGGGTATTGAGACAATTTCCTTAGGATTGGGTACCAGTATTGGCGGGGCCAGTCCGGGGCAAATAGTATCATCTTTGGTTTCTATTGTCTGACTTTTAGGAGGACCTTGGGAAGAAGAGGCAGAGGAGGAAAGGTGTAAACTGAAGGATAGGGCGTCCACTTTCCATGCTTGTCTGTGATAAGTCCTTGGTGCAGAATCTTTTCAACTGATAATTTTGAGGAGAGGCAAATAGATCTATGTCTGGGCTCCCCCATTTTTCTATTATCAAGCTGAAAACTTGTGGATTTAGTTTCATGAGGATCCATAAGGTTTCTGCTTAAATCGTCTGCCAGAGTATTTTGCTTTCCTGGCAGGAATTGAGCTTGAATATGTATTTGGTAGGTCAAAGCTGTGTCCCACAGTGCCATGGCTAATCTGCAAAGAGTGTGTGCCCCCTTGCTTGTTTATATACCACATGACCGTGGTGCTGTACATCTTTATCAGTACTTATCCTGGATGAAGTAAGTCCTTGAAGGCTGTTAGGGCATTTTGAACAGCTAGCATCTCTTTCTGGTTGATATGTAGATGCATTTGTTTTGGGGTCCATATGCCCTGAATGCATCTTCCTGCCATGTGCCCCCCCCCCCCCCAGGCATAATCTGATGCATCTGTTGTTAAGGTTTGGCTGGCAGGGGGTAGAGTGAAGGCCCGTCCCATGTTTTGATGACATGCCTTTTCCCACCATAGAAACTCCTATTGTAGGCAGGGAATGAGAGGAATCATTGTTTCCAGACTGTGAGAATGTTGACTCCATAAACTTTTTAGGTACCATTGAAGTTTCCTCATATGCAGTCTTGCATATGGAATCAGCAGGATGTAGGATGCCATGAACCCCAAAGCCTGCAGAATTTGTCTTGCAGATAACTGGGTTTTTGTTGCCATCAGTTTGAAGTAAGTAGTCAGTTGCCTTTGCTTGTCTGGCGTGAGGTAAGCCATCTGGGCAGTTGTATTCAAGCTTGCACCCAGGAATGTTATCTTGAGTGGGTACCAATTGTGATTTCTTTTCGTTTATTGTGTACCCTAGGCATGTTAGAAGCCTTTTCACAAATGCCAGGTGTCGAAGATGAATGTCCTTGTTCTCTGCTTGAATGAGACAGTCGTCCAAGTAAGGGTATATTTGTATACTTCTTTGTCTGCAAAATGCAATTACTGATGCCAGGCACTTTCTAAAGACCCTGGCCGCAGTAGATAAGCCAAAGGGCAGTGCAGAGAATTGGTAATGCATTAAGCCAGCCTTGAATCCGAGGTATCTTCTGCACGATTGTCTTATTGGGACATGCAGGTATGCCTCTTTTAGGTCTAATGTCACCAGCCAAGCATTCTTGCCCAGCATGGGCAGAAGCTGCTGCAAAGTCAGCATTTTGAATTTTGGAATGTCCAGGTATGTGTTCAGAATCGATAAATCCAGCATTGGCCGCCAGGCCTTGTCCTTTCTGGGTATCAAGAATAGTCTTGAGTAAAAACCTTGTCCTTTTTTCTGTTCTGGTACTGGCTGAATGGCCCCCATATCCATGAGGGACTTAACCTGTTTCTGTGCCTCTGCCCATTGATTTTTTGGCAGATCTGGCCAACCATTTGCCATTGGCAGTGGGTGGAAATGGAATCTGTATCCCTGTGACACTATGTTTAGTACCCACTTGTCCTGGGTTATTAACTGCCAATTTTGAGCAAAAAGTGCTAATTTTCCCCCTAAGGGTGCTGCCAAAAGATAAGTGCTTGGTGTAGGCAGAGGGAAGTCATTGGGATTGTTTTCTGTAGGTGTGAGCTTTATCTCCTCCAGATTTGGGGGTAGAAGCACCCCATTGCTTTGACCTGTATGAATCTTGCGCCTGGTATCTGGAACCCTTAGGGCATCTGGATTTGCCCCTTTGAGCTCTGTCTGACACAGGAAAGGACCAGTTTTTTGTAGTCCAGTGTCTACTGAATCTTGGTGGCTGCACTTGTAAGAAGTCTTTAACAGTTTGCTTATACTTAGCTTTATCTTCCATGTTCTTTAAAACCTCTTCTGCCTTAATACCAAACAGAGTATCATGCTGTAAAGGTGCATATAGCAATTTAGCTTTAACATGCTCAAGCAGATTTTGTTCTTTTAGCCAGGCATGCCTCCTAATCACAGATCCAGTAACTGCGGTCCTGCAGGAGGCCTCTAAAGAATCAAAATCACATTGCAAAGTATGCTTTCCAACCTGTTCAGCTGCATGCAATAATTCCTGCAATTCTTTATTTTCTGCACATTCAGAAATCATCATCATCTTCTGTTTCAGCAACCCCATAACATGTTGTTGATACTTAAGCATATGAAATTGACAGTTTAAGGCCCTGATTGTCAAGGTTGCAGATGTAAAACCTTTTTTCCCCATCTGTCCAGTGCCCTTGAACCTCTGTCAGAGGGGGTAGGATTTTTTGCTGTTGAGGCCTTAACTCCCTTTGGACCCTGTGAAATAGTTTCAGGATCAGCAGCAGAGTTTCTAAATAAGAATTTATGTGAGTCAGGGATTCTGAGAAACCTTGACTCTCCCAGTGAAAATGCTCCCTCAAAGTTATGCAAGGTTTCTCCAAAAGAATAATCCTCAGGAGGAGATGCAGATGGTATAGACTCCTCTGCATCAGAATCCTCATAGGGAGGTATAGATGATTCTTTATCCGAAGAGGAATCAGAAGAAATAGAAACCTGATCTGAAGATTCATAATCAGTGCCTTGCATAGGCCTCTTATCTGGAGGGGAATGGGTACCCCTGATCAAGGTATTAAGGTCTTCAGCCATTTTGATCACCTGTTTTTAGGCATAGAGGCCTGTGCACATGGCTCATGTGTCTTTTTTAGTTTTAGAAGTTGCTTTTGGCTTTGGTTTTGCAGCTGTCAGTTTGATATACAAATGTTGAGGTCTGAATACACCCTCAGAAGCCGGTGACTGCTCAGCGGCTTCGGACCCATCCGAGGGAGATACATCTGTCGGCCCAATACCTTGAGTATCTTGCGGCATGCTGGACTCCACATGGGTGTCGGTAGAGGCCTGCGACTCGAAGTCTTGCATATGGAATCAGCAGGATGCAGGATGCCATGAACCCCAAAGCCTGCAGAATTTGTCTTGCAGATAACTGGGTTTTTGTTGCCATCAGTTTGAAGTAAGTAGTCAGTTGCCTTTGCTTGTCTGGCGTGAGGTAAGCCATCTGGGCAGTTGTATTCAAGCTTGCACCCAGGAATGTTATCTTGAGTGGGTACCAATTGTGATTTCTTTTCGTTTATTGTGTACCCTAGGCATGTTAGAAGCCTTTTCACAAACGCCAGGTGTCGAAGATGAATGTCCTTGTTCTCTGCTTGAATGAGACAGTCGTCCAAGTAAGGGTATATTTGTATACTTCTTTGTCTGCAAAATGCAATTACTGATGCCAGGCACTTTCTAAAGACCCTGGCCGCAGTATATAAGCCAAAGGGCAGTGCAGAGAATTGGTAATGCATTAAGCCAGCCTTGAATCCGAGGTATCTTCTGCACGATTGTCTTACTGGGACATGCAGGTATGCCTCTTTTAGGTCTAATGTCACCAGCCAAGCATTCTTGCCCAGCATGGGCAGAAGCTGCTGCAAAGTCAGCATTTTGAATTTTGGAATGTCCAGGTATGTGTTCAAAATCGATAAATCCAGCATTGGCCGCCAGGCCTTGTCCTTTCTGGGTATCAAGAACAGTCTTGAGTAAAAACCTTGTCCTTTTTTCTGTTCTGGTACTGGCTGAATGGCCCCCATATCCATGAGGGACTTAACCTGTTTCTGTGCCTCTGCCCATTGATTTTTTGGCAGATCTGGCCAACCATTTGCCATTGGCAGTGGGTGGAAATGGAATCTGTATCCCTGTGACACTATGTTTAGTACCCACTTGTCCTGGGTTATTAACTGCCAATTTTGAGCAAAAAGTGCTAATTTTCCCCCTAAGGGTGCTGCCAAAAGATAAGTGCTTGGTGTAGGCAGAGGGAAGTCATTGGGATTGTTTTCTGTAGGTGTGAGCTTTATCTCCTCCAGATTTGGGGGTAGAAGCACCCCATTGCTTTGACCTGTATGAATCTTGCGCCTGGTATCTGGAACCCTTAGGGCGTCTGGATTTGCCCCTTTGAGCTCTGTCTGACACAGGAAAGGACCAGTTTTTTGTAGTCCAGTGTCTACTGAATCTTGGTGGCTGCACTTGTAAGAAGTCTTTAACAGTTTGCTTATACTTAGCTTTATCTTCCATGTTCTTTAAAACCTCTTCTGCCTTAATACCAAACAGATTATCATGCTGTAAAGGTGCATATAGCAATTTAGCTTTAACATGCTCAAGCAGATTTTGTTCTTTTAGCCAGGCATGCCTCCTAATCACAGATCCAGTAACTGCGGTCCTGCAGGAGGCCTCTAAAGAATCAAAATCACATTGCAAAGTATGCTTTCCAACCTGTTCAGCTGCATGCAATAATTCCTGCAATTCTTTATTTTCTGCACATTCAGAAATCATCATCATCTTCTGTTTCAGCAACCCTATAACATGTTGTTGATACTTAAGCATATGAAATTGACAGTTTAAGGCCCTGATTGTCAAGGTTGCAGATGTAAAACCTTTTTTCCCCATCTGTCCAGTGCCCTTGAACCTCTGTCAGAGGGGGTAGGATTTTTTGCTGTTGAGGCCTTAACTCCCTTTGGACCCTGTGAAATAGTTTCAGGATCAGCAACAGAGTTTCTAAATAAGAATTTATGTGAGTCAGGGATTCTGAGAAACCTTGACTCTCCCAGTGAAAATGCTCCCTCAAAGTTATGCAAGGTTTCTCCAAAATAATAATCCTCAGGAGGAGATGCAAATGGTATAGACTCCTCTGCATCAGAATCCTCATAGGGAGGTATAGATGATTCTTTATCAGAAGAGGAATCAGAAGAAATAGAAACCTGATCTGAAGATTCATAATCAGTGCCTTGCATAGGCCTCTTATCTGGAGGGGAATGGGTACCCCTGATCAAGGTATTAAGGTCTTCAGCCATTTTGATCACCTGTTTTTAGGCATAGAGGCCTGTGCACATGGCTCATGTGTCTTTTTTTAGTTTTAGAAGTTGCTTTTGGCTTTGGTTTTGCAGCTGTCAGTTTGATATACAAATGTTGAGGTCTGAATACACCCTCAGAAGCCGGTGACTGCTCAGCGGCTTCGGACCCATCCGAGGGAGATACATCTGTCGGCCCAATACCTTGAGTATCTTGCGGCATGCTGGACTCCACATGGGTGTCGGTAGAGGCCTGCGACTCGAAGGTAGTGGGTATCAGGGGCTGCGAAAGCGCCTCACTGAGTACCGGCAACTGGCTTAGAAGCTTCGTCGTCAGTTTTGGATCTCTACTGCCTTTCTCTGTCCTTTTCTTTGCGTTTTTTGTGTTCTCCGGTAGTCGGACTGCTATCCGACGACATTTCTGGGTAATTAAATCAGTTTCCAAAATACTTTGAGGCAAAAATATACTGACGCTTAATAGTGCGTTGGTTAAATCTAGCACAAAACCGATAGCCAGGCACGTTGTGATCAGGGCCTAGGCAAGGAATACAGTATAAATGGAAATCCTTATGAGGTATTTGCTTCCCACAAGTAATACAATTATTAACTTTTTCTGACAACGGTATGGAGAAAGAAAAAAGTTTCCCCAACGGGGTACTTAGCTTTAGTGAAGACTTCGGTTCTGAAACTCAAACTCGAATATTACAGTAGTCGGCCGACCGGCACTTGCAAAATGCTTCTGCTTCGGGCACAGCGCGGCAAGAAAGACTAAAGAAAATGGCATCGGCTGCATGTTTTAGACCCCTGACGACCTGACGTCATGGAAGAGGAGACAGCAACTGATGCAGGACCCAAGACTTTGGAATTCAGGCCGACTGAGGGCAACCTGCCAGTAATTACCCAAATGTAATGACTGCAACAGTGAAACACGAAGAACATCAAGTAGAGACTGGGATTTGGGATCCAGACCTTTAAGGAGAATAACAATATTCAAGCAGAATATTATATCCATAAAGTAGCACAAAGTATTCTAAGTGTGACGATGTGAGGTACTGCCAGCTATGCCAGGAGAAGTAAAACAGTAGATATGTAACATACGCCAGCACAGCTTGCTGGAATTTTGTAAAGAATTACATGTCATTTGAATATCAAACCGATTTGTACAGATGCTTGTGTTGAAAATGTATCAAGAGTGGGTCCTGCTGGACAGAAAAGAAAATATATGCATGTAGTAACTGATTAAATGTATGCATTGTAACTGCTTAAATTAATACATGTAACAGAGGATACTGGAAGAGAAGAGGTTAATCACAGTCCAGCTGCAACCAACTCTGAAAAAATATTTGGACATTAAATTACCTGTCTTAGGTCATAAAGATTGTATCTTATAGTTCTCAATGCAGCCAGAGACAAAAAATCTGTACTAGGGAGCTTTCTGTATTGTCTTTACAGTGAACTAATAGCCACCTTCTCATAAGGAAACACAGTCACAGACCATTATCCTACAACATAGTGGCTCTTCTGTCTCTTTCTGCATGCAGTAACACTAGTTGGAGAATCCCTGGAGGGGACATAACACTAGAACAGATTCTGAACCCATGACTTCCCTTGCTCCTAAAGAGAGTTTGGCTTTCTCGTACCTGAACCAGATAATGGCACAGCTCTGAAAGACATGTCTGACCCCCATGTCATGCACAGTTATGGTAATAACTCCACACCAGGGAACCTGGAGGCAAAAGAAGTCAAGTGGTCCAACAGTCTGCCAAAGGCTATGCGGAGTCACTAGCCTTAGAAATAAACCACTGTTTAGTGAGTCACCACATCTAAATACATCAAGTCAGGACAAAAATCTAGCCAGATCAATACCAAATACTCCCTCTGTAAGTCTCTTTCTATAGGGATACTATTCTGAACACTTAACTGAGTAAAATGAGAGTTTAACAGTTCCAAGCACAAAGTATGTCACAAGAATCCTCCAATTTTAACAAACAAAGGCAAGTTTTAGTTCCAAATGATTAAAAACACAATAAAATAGCTGTAGGCAGACAAAGTATAAACTTATGAAAAATTCCTGCCAAAATTGTTTAATTTACAAAATGGCACAAAAACACAAATTAAATGAAAAAAAAAATGAAATGCTGCAGACATACTCACTCACCTCAAATAAACATAATTTCAAGGAAAAAAATGCAAAACAGCAAGTTTTCCTGTCAAAACTTTCAAATGAAGCTTTCAATCAAAATAAGTAACTGATGTGATTAACTTCCAGCTCTGGAAGCACAAGGCAATGAGAGGAAGCGTAATGGACTTAGTATATAAATTCAGTTAAAACATTCACCAATGGCCAAAAAAAAATACAAAGGTTAAAAACCTGGAGAAACCAATAATTAGACTAAAATAAACAGCATACATCTTACACTGCAGGCGAAGTAAAACATCAAGTATATACAATTTCCCAGTCGGAAAACACAAGCAAAGCAACCGAATATATTACTCAAGCACTGACATAAAAAGAAAACAGTGCAAGGAAATAAAACTCAAAAAGGTTCCTTATCTGAGCTCAGCAGCTGAAGAGCTCCAGAGTAAGCAGCAGTCTCAAATAAATCCTTCTCTTACTATGGCGCACTACAGCCGAAAGGGTCCTGTCTGAAAGGCACTCCCTGTACTGACAGATGATTGGTCCATCAACACCCACAGACAGGCAGTGGGAGGGGTTCTAAGCTATAGTAGACTGCCAGAAGAAGGGTAACAGGGCACTACTACCCGAATGCCAGTTACACAGTGTCTGTAGAAATTATCGTTGTGTAAAATTTTACTGTAGCAGTAGATATCTAACTGTTCCCATAAGTTCCTAACTTAACACAAGTTCCCCAAGTTCTAACTGTTACTAAGTATCCGGGAGGTGTGGTTAAGGAGAAGGGAAGTCTGAATGAAGAGGTCAAAGCTAGACTCAGAGGGAATGCAACCAACTGGCATAGAGTGTCAGGTGTAGTTTATGACAGAAGAATGCCAGAGAAACAGAAAAATAAGGTGCACTAGACATTGGTGCGACCACTACTACTGTACGGTACAAAAACTGGGCAATAAAGGCAGAACAGTTGAAGCTAGACGTGATGGGAATGAAGTGCCCCCAGAAGGGTGGTAGCCTGCACATGGTGGGACATTCGACGAAATAACGACATAACAGCAGAACGCAAAGTAGTTCCAACTGCAGAAAAGATCAAAGAAAACAGATTACGGTGGTTTGGACATGTGCAGAAAAGTAAGAGACAATCTGGTGAGGAAGATTTGGGACAGATAGGAAGAAAGTAAGAGGAAGCAAGGATGCCCAGCAAAGACGTGGATGGACTGTGTGAAAGAAGATCTGCGACAATCAGACATGAGTGATGAAGAAGGCAGGAGTGTGGTACTGAATAGAGAGACTTGGCAACAGTTAGCACGATACCCCAACTCCGTGTAGAAAAAAATGGGAAAAGGGGGGCTGATGACGATGAGCAGATGTCTAACTTTTCACTGTTACAGTATTCTTCACATTTGTGATTTCATGCCGAGGATAGCCAGACATCTGGCCAGCATATCAAATCCTTTACACTTTTCAGGCATCGTGCGTCAGATGTATGCCCTACATGCAACCCCAGAGAAAAGCAACAACATGTACATCCAGGAAGGGAAGAAGGAGAAAAGGATGAAAGAAGGACTCCTCGGCCAGAAGGAAGGCAACAGAAAGTAACAGGGGACAGGAGGGAGGGAAAGAATACTGCAACACTGAGAAGTAGGACATCTACTTTTATAGTAAGATCTTACACAACCGTACTATGTCTTTCCTATTCATAGGTTCATAGGTTTGTACTAGGCTAATGGCCCTGGACCCTTTACAAGCCTAGCCCATATTAGTGCCCTGGCATTATGCCACCCAACGTTAGTTCCCTGCGCCTCTATCAATTAGAGTCAGTGGAGTGATCCCTGGTATGAACTGTCTATTTCCCATCCACTCATCAAGATTTCTCTTGAAGAGGGCCAGTGAGATGCTCTGCTAGACATGTATGGGAAGTCTATTCCAGAGCATGGGCAGTCTCTGAGTTATGAACCTGTCCCTCCAGCATGTTCTGTTGATTGTGGTAATGAGGTTGAGGTCTCTGGAGCATGTGGTGTGGAGGGATTGGGATTTCTTTAGATACAGCAATTGTAACAGAGCTGGGTCAGACATGGCTTTGTAACTCAAGCAGAAACTGCCTCTTAGTAGATGATATGAGACAGAGAATAGCTGGAGTTCCTTGAGTCTGTCCATGTAGGACATGTGTTTAAGGCCTAGGATCCACTTCGTGAGGTACTTTTGTGGCCTCTCCAGCTGCTGCAGGTGTCTAGTGAGGTACCTGCCAAATGGGACATTATATTCTATGAATGGTCTATTGAGGTAAGAGTAGACAGAAATGATGGCGTCTTTCTTCCTGGATGCAAAACCTTGGTAATAAGATGTGCCACATAGAAAGACTTTCTGACCACAGTGTCAATGTGGTGGTCGAAGGAGAGGTTGCTGTCAACCTGTGACCCCAGATCTCTTATAACACTGTCAGTGTTCAATGGGATCCCATTGATTTGGTAATTTATAGGAACTGAGGTTTTCACAAAGGGGACGACAACACATTTTTTGGCATTAAGCTTAAGGCCATGGTTTTGACACCAGTCATTGGTCTCAGTGAGGCCATTCTGTAGGATGTCTGCATCACTTGGGGAGTTAATAATGGCTCCAAGCTTGCAGTCATCGCCGAACATGGTCAGCCAGAGTCCCTCCGTGTTGGCCAGGACTTCTGAGAAGTAGATGCCAAACAGGAGAGGGCCCAGGACCGATCCCTGTGGAACTCCACTCATGACTAGTTGGCAGTCTGACTTGGAGTCCACTACTTTGGGTCTATATTACGAACGTGAAAAACCATATGAGCGAATACGAAGACGTCGACTCGTATTGCGCGAAGTATAGAAATCCTGAACGTACAAAACCGCGAATTCCGAAATGTCGATTTGTTTTGGTTGGCCCGTCTGCAGTATAGCTCCGTAAGGTAAGTGTACGATAGATAGGCCTTTAGTGTTAGGATTTGGGTTAAGGTAAGTGTATAGATAGGTAATGTATGTAAGGTTTAGTGTAGTGTTAGAAGCAGAGTTATTTTAAATGTATGTATGTGTATTGTTTACTTTGTTTGGGTACATGTCTGCAGGGGAAGTGTGAGGTAGTTACAGACCTTAGGGTTAGGGAGGGGTTAAGGATAGTGCATAGATAGTTGTGTATGTGGAGTTTAGTGTAGTGTTGGAGGTAGGGTTTTATTAAATGTATGTATGTGGATTATTTATTTTATTTCGGTGTATGTGTAGAGGGGACGTGCGGTAGTTACGGACCTTACGGTTAGGGAGGAGTTAAGGATAGTGCACAGTTAGTTGTGTATGTGGGGTTCAGTGTAGGGTTAAAGGTAGGGTTTTGGTGCTTTACCTTAGGTTAGAAGTAGGGTTTGGTTAGTGTATGTGTGTGGTTTATTTATTTTCTTTGGGTAGGTAGTACGTAGCGGGTGGTGGGGTTGGCCGACTATGACAGTTCGATATTTATTTTCGCAGTTTAGTGTGTTCGGGATTATTGCGGTTCGCGGTATAGGTGTCGACGTTTAGGTATTCGGGAATAGGATTTTTCGCTTTGGTAATATAGACCTGCTACTTTCACAGTGTGGATTCCATCTATGAGCCAATTTGCAACCCACCTAACTATACAGCGGCTGATGCCTAGTTTGGTGAGTTTATCAATAATTCCTGAGTGAGAAATGGTATCAAAGGCATTGGCCCAGATTGAGGTAGGCTGTATGAACTGCCTTACCTTCATCCACATCTCTTATGACTGACTCAAAGAAGTCAACCAGGTTGAGCAGGCATGATCTACCTTTCACAAAACCAAATTGCGTGGGATCTAGTGATTCCTTGTATCCTTGTTAATTAGGTCCATGATGATGCGCTCCATAGCCTTACATATAAGACTCGTCAGGCTAATGGGGCAATAATTTTCAAGGCCTGTAGTTGCTCTTCCTTTATGGAGGGGGATAATTGTAGCAGTGCGCCATTTGGTATGGACGAAGCCTGAGGTGAGGCTGTGAGTGAACAGGGCACATAGATGTGGTGCCAGTTCACTTTGTAATTCACGCAGAACACAGCCAGGGATATTGTCGGGTCTCATGGAAGCTGTATTCTTGGCCTTGGACAATGCAGCTTTAACCTGTGCTGCAATAATGCTGGGTGCCTGGCACTCCTCCGGTATTGAGAGTGGTGTTTTAGGGGGGAGAGAAGGGTAAAGTTGGCACTGAATCTGTCGGCCAGTATGTTGGCAATATCTGTTGGCTCAGTATAAGAGGTACTATTGTGAAGCTACACAGAGCAAATCTGGGTATCGCTGCAGAGATTCTTGATATAACTATAGAAGGCGTTGTGGTTGTTTTTATTGTCCGCCGCAATTCTGCCTTCATAGCTGGCTTTGGAGGTTTTCATGACAGATCTCAACTTTTTGTTCAGGCTAATAAGAGAATTTTTCCAGTCTTGAGAATTCACCTTTTTCTGCAACAGTTTCTTCCTTCTGTTGTAGAGTTTATTAATGTCAGGGAACCACCAGATTGGCTTCCTTTTTTTGGAGGAGAGGGTCTTGGCTCTGTTGGGTATGGCTAGCTCCATGCAATTATGTACGTGTTCGTACAGTGCACTGTGCATGATTCGGCAGTCATGCATCTATTGGCATGGGTGCCATGAAGTGAGTCACCTCTATTTTTAGGAGTCCAAAGTCAGCTTTGGAGAAGTTTTTCATGGTGGATACCTTTGAGGGGGTACAGGTGAGATGTGGATTTCCATGGTTATTATTGCAGGGTTCCTTACACTTGGGAGTGTACAGAAGCTACTGGAAAGTATGGGAGAATGAGTTCTTAGAAGAGCCCTTGAAACCCACCTTGGCCATGGAAGTGACATCCAACTTTTACATTTGATAAGTGTGAAAAGAAGACAAGGTAGCAGCTTCCAAGATGAATTTAGTATCTAGAACCAGGAAAAAAAGCACCAGAAGAGGCCACTGCCCTGGTAGAATGAGCATGAACAGAAGAGGAAGGCTGTTTGCCATGAAAAGAATAGCAAAACAAAACAACCTTGGTAAACCAGTAGTAGATGGTTTACCTAGATATCGACAAACCCGACTTTCTGGCATGAAAGGAAACAAAAAGATTTTGTAATATGTTGTGTTTTGTCCAGGTAATATTTGAGTTGTCTATGTAAATCCAAGGTATGAAGAACTCTCTCACTAAGATTCTGTGCAGAAGGGAAAAAAGAAGGAAGATGACTGGACTAATTCAAGGACAGATCATTAACCACCTTGGGCATAAAAGGAGGACTGGTACGATGACACTTTGTCCTTGTGGGGGGGGGGGGGACCTCCATGAGTGCATGAAGTCCAGACAGCTACACCAAAAATACAGTCTCTAAGTACAATGATGTAAAGATTAAACTGCAGGCTCAAAATGAGACAGAGTCAATTTCTCATGAACAAAATTAGTTTCCAACGAAGGGATATGCATTCTTGGAGGCTAAATATGAAGGATACTTTTTAAAACTGTTTCACTTCAAAACTAGAAGCCAACAATGGATTCAAAGGCAGGCAAGCTAAAATGACTGATAAATGTACTTTAACAGATGAATATGCCAAATTAGAATTCAGTAATTCACACAAATAGGAAAAAAAACATAGGAACCTCCATACAAAAAGGGTCCAATTAATGGTTGAGATTCCAAATAGTAAATCTCTTCCATTTAGCCATATATGATTTTCTAGTACTGGGTTTTATGGCCTCTTGCAAAACCGAAGCATAGCCTTAGAAAATTGGTGCCTGAAAGGAATCAAAACACCATCATCCAAAGTGTCAACTGAAGGGTGACAAGTGAGGATGAATGAGAGATTCATCGTCTTGTGTGAGAAGATTCATCTTGTGAAGTAACTTGTGATGATTACCTAGCCCAGATGACACAGAGAGAGGTGCCAGTGGTGTCTGAGCCAAAAGGGAGTCACCAGCAAGATTTTGGGCGTGTCCCACATGCTCTTGTGCAAGACCACTGGTAGAAGACAAAAGGGGGGAGGGGGCAGGCATACAAAAACATCTCCTTCCAAGAAAGACATTTCTTTCCAAGTCAGAGGACTTGGCACTCCGGAACAGATCTGGGGAAGCTGTCAGTTCAGAGGAGAGGCAAATAGGTCTTTGAAAAGTACCCCACTGATGTACAATTTCCAAAAACACCTCCCCCTATGTATCATCCATTTGTGTTGGTTTGTCCTGGACCTGCTCGAAGAGTCCGCCACCAGAGTGTGCTCTGATAGAAAGCAGACTGCCTGAAGAACCAAGCGATGGTGGGCTGCAAAATCCCAAGTTTAAAGAAACAGTCTGTAAAGAAATCAAGACTTTGTGCCCCCTTGCTTGTTGATGTACCACATGACTATGTCATTATCTGTGAAAGGCTTTATAAAAACTCAAACCTAAAAGTAGTCAAAAAGCTTGAAAAGCTATTAGGAGAGCCCTCATCTTCTTGAAGTTGATATAGTCTGTCCATTGTTGATGGGACCAAAGACCCTGAGCCTTCAGGTTGTTGGAGGCGGCTTCCCAACCATGATCAGAAGCATCCATGTACAACACCTAAATGGTGAGGGGAACCTGAAAAGACAGACCTGGATTGAGGGAAATCCGGTGAATCCACTAGCAAAGCTTGAGCTTGAATCAAGGTAAGAGAGGAACCACATACTCCAGAGGGTGCAGTGCTAGAGCCTAACAGTCTTGAGATAACACTGAAATTTCCTCATGTGGAGTCTGGCAAAAGGAACCATTCGACTGGTTAATACCATGTACTCAGAGCTTGCAGAAATTCTCTTGCAGGAAGGACTGGAAATGAAAGAAGACATGAGAAATAAGCAGTCAGAGAGAGGAATTTGGGAAGTGGGAGACAAGCCTACATTGTGAATGGTTTGAATCCTGGAACCCCAAAACACCTGGTTATGACAAAGAGTCAATACGGACTTTTTGGGATTGAGAGGGAACCCCAATCTGAGCACAATAAACATACTGAAGTGTAGATTCTGAAGCAGGGGTTGCTGAGATGGGGGCTTGAATTAACAGATGGTACACACAAGGGAATATTTAAATTCCCATTTTGTCTGCAGAAGGCTACCACCTGAGCCAGACATTTAGTAAAAATCCTTAAAGCTGTAGAAAGACCAAAAGGCAAAGCAGAGAACAGATAATGAGAGGAAAAGACACAGAAACATAACTTCCTGAAGAGATGGTAAATAGGAATATGAAGCTAAGCATCTTTCAAATCCAAGACACAGAAAAGTTTTAGGAAGTAACAGAGGGAAAAGTGTCTGAAGAAACAACATACAGAAAGGACATAGGTTGGTACTAGGCTATTGGCCCTAGGGCCTATACAAGCCTAGCCATAACAATTCCCTGGCTATTTCTTCCCACACTATTTACTTCCCTGGTCTCCTGTCTAGTAGGGCGACTGACGTGATCCCAGGGGTGAATTTCCTTTCTCCCATCCAATCGTCAAGGTTCCTTTTGAAGAGGGCCAAAGAGGTGCTCTGCTTGACATGTATGGGCAGTCTATTCCAGAGTCTGGGGAGTCTCTGGGTCAGGAACCTATCCCTCCAGCATGTGTTGTTTATTATGATGACAAGGTTTAGATCCCTGGAGCGTGCGTCTCTGAGGGATTGGGATTTATTTAAGTGTAGCATGTCCAACAGCTCTGGGTTTGACATGGCCTTGTATATTAAGCAGAGATCGCCTCTGAATAGACTATATGCGATAGAGGGTCTACTTCATATGACCTAACTTTCATATGATCGACATTCATTTGACTGAGACCAAATGACCTAAACTTCATTTGACCTAAACTTCATATGACCTAAAACAAATTTTACTGACAAATAGCACTGGCAGTCTGTAGAGCACTGTAAGGCAAATGAAAGGTACATGCCCTTTTCCCCACAGTAGTGCGACCCTGGAGTTAGAATATATAGTTGGGGGGGGGGGGGACATAGCCCCCCACCTAGTTTGATTATATATTCTGTGGTTTCATTTTATATTGTTCAGTAAACCTGAACTATGTGGGGGGCTATGCCCCCACCCCCCCCAATGTGGGGGGCTGCACCCCCCCTCCAAACTATATATTCTAACTCCAGGGTCGCATTACTGTGGGGAAAAGGACATGTACCTTTCACTTGCCTTGCAGTGCTCTACACACTGCCAGTGCTATTTATCAGTCAAATGAGTTTTAGGTCAAATAAAGTTTAGGTCATTTGATCTCGACCAAATGAATGTCGATCATATGACGTAGACCAGCGACAGAGTACAGCTGGAGTTTTTTAAGGTGGTCAGCGTAGGGCATCTGCTTTAGGCCTATGATTCTTTTAGTGAGGTATTTCTGTGGCCTTTCCAGTTGTTGCAGATGTCTTGAGAGGTACATACCAAAAGGGGCGTTGCATTCTACAATGGGTCTAATGAGGGATGAGTACAGTGGGACAATGACCTCCTTTTTTCTGGATGAAAAGCCCTTAGTGATGAGGTGTGCCACACAGAAGGATTCCCTGACTGTTGTGGCGATGTGGTTATCAAAGGTGAGACTACTGTCCACCTGTGTCCCTTAGTCTCTTATCACACTTTTGGTGTTTAGTGTACTGCCACCTATGTGGTAATTCACGGGTACATGTTTTTTTCCCAAAGGGGATAACTATACATTTCATGGCATTGAACTTGAGCCCATGGCTCTGGCACCAAGCATCTGTTTCTGAAAGGCCCTTTTGTAGAATATCCACATAATTTGGGGATTCAATAATGGCTCCCAGTTTGCAGTCATCTGCGAACTTTGTTAGCCAGAGTCCCTTAGTGTTGGCCTGTACTTCAGAGAAGTAGATGGCAAACAAGAGCGGTCCCAGGACTGAACCCTGAGGTACTCCACTTGTCTGGAGCTGGATATGGAGTCGGCTACATTTACAGTGTGGGTTCTGTCAGTAAGCCAGTTGGCAACCCATTGAGTGACGTAGGGATTAATGCCCAGCTTAGTAAGTTTATCTATGATTCCAGAGTGGGGGATGGTGTCAAAGGCCTTGGCGAGGTCCAGATAGGCTGTGTGGACCGCCTTACCCTCGTCCACATCTCTGAAGACTGATTAAAAGACGTCAATTAAGTTCAGGAGACAAGATCGGCCCTTCACGAACCCAAACTGGGTTGGGTCCAGTGTTTGAAGGTTGCCAATGTCTTTGTTTATAAGTTCCATGATAATGTGTTCCGTGGCCTTGCAGATCAGGCTCGTCAGACTGATGGGGTGGTAGTTCCCGGGATCAAAGGTGGATCCTCCATTGTGGAGTGGGATAACTATAGCTGTGCGCCACTCAGTGGGCATAAAGCCTGAGGTAAAGCTATGATTAAACATGAACCTTAGGTGAGGTGCTAGTTCATGTAGTACACAGCCCGGGATGTCATCTGGTCCCATGGATGCTGCATTCTTAGCTTTGGAGAGTGCGTTTTTTTACCTGTGGCCATTATTACTGGAATTTGGCAATCTTCCTGTACTGAGATGGGCCATTTAGGGGGTGAAGTTGACACTGAATTGATCTGCCAGGAAATTGGCAATATCCTTGGGATCAGTATATTTATGCCATTCTGTTGTAGCTCAGAGCAGATCTGAGCATTGCCATTTAGATTCTTGACATAGTTATAGAATGCCTTGTGGTTTTTGTCTTTGGAATCTTTGGCAATTTTATTTTCGTAGCTAGCTTTGAAGGATTTTATGAGGGATCTCAGCTTCTTACTGAGGCTGGTAAGGGAGTTTTTTGCATCCTGGGATTTTCCTCTTTTCTGCAACAGTTTCTTCCTTTTGTTATAAAAGTTTGTTTATGGCAGGCGACCACCAGACTGGCTTCATTTTTTTGGAGGAGGGCATCTTGGTTCTGTTTGGGATGGCACGATTCACGCATGAGTGGATGTGCTCGTACAGTGCTTTAGTGTAGGATTCAGCAGTCAAACTTTCACTTCCTGTCTGCATGGGTGTCATGAAGTTTGTCACTTCTGACTTGAGTAGCATGAAGTTGGCTTTGGTGAAGTTTTTTATGGAGGTTTCCTTACAGGGGGTGGGGGGTGGGGGTGGGATGTGGATGCTAAGGGTGATTAGCTTATGGTCAGACCTAACCAACAACGGGGTGACCATAGTTGTGGAGTATCAATTTCCCATGCTGGTAATGACCAGGTCTAGGATGTTGGAGCCCCAGGTAGGACTATGGATTAGTTGATTCAGGGCGTTGGAATTTATGAATTCCAAGAACTGTTGGGCAAAGGTGTTGGCACACGAGTAGTTTTCCCAGTTCATGGCAGGGTAGTTGAAATCACCCAGTATTAGGGTGTTTGGTTGTATCTTAATATTTTCCAGTATGTTTAGAAAGGTGTAGTGAGAATCTTGGGGCATGGTGGGGGATCTGTAGCAAGCTACGATTTGGATTGCAGTCTTACCTAGTGTTAGTTGCACCTGGAGAATTTTAGACGCACTGTGTTGGGCAACTAGCCTGGTGGTGTGAATATCCTTGGTGAATATGGACACCCCTCCACCTTTAGTGTTTCAGTCCTGGTATGGTGGCTGAAAAGTGTGGTATGAGTTGTAGCCTGGTATTGCAGGGGGTGCTCTTTGGAGCCTTGAACCAGGTCTCAGTTACTGCACAGATATCAATGTGTTCCATTTTTAGGAGTGCCTCTAGAGAGTGCATTTTGAGGATTAGACTTCTAGCAATGAGTAGAATTACCTTCAGATTTTGCATGCTTGTACCTGTTACGGTGTGATTTTGTCCTTTGAACTTTGCCTAAAAAAGGCACTATAGGGGTGGCAAGAGCCTTAGCCAGTAACCTGAATCCAAGGGGCGACAGATGCAGACCACCTCTGGCAAAGCATCGTGGTCTGTCGATCATGTTGTCCCAGGCAGACAGACACTGGATCCCCTTTCAATGACACCAGAAGCTTAGCCAATTGCTGAAGTCAAATCATTTTGTCCTTATACTGTGGTATCATTCTGGGCTTAGACAGGATGCTACTCAGGGCTAGGGTCATACCTGCCTGGGCCACATGATCCAAGAGCTCTTCCATGTCTCTTTTCATGTAGTCCACGGAGGTATGTCTCAAATCATTAACTCCAACATGGACAATGACAGAGTCATATTTGTACTTGTGGAGTGACTTGACTGCATGCATTATGTGGCAGATCCTGGCATCTGACAGGCAGCTGACTGTAATTTTCTCCTTGTTCAGTCTGGTGAGTGGGACATCAGTGTGCTTGACTATAGAGTCACCTATGACTAAAGTGTTAGGGACGCTGTCGTGCCATAGGGGCTGTTGCTGGATGGCACACTGATGTTGTGAGCTATGTGACACTTTGGTTGTGATTGGTGCTTGTTTGCATTTCAGCTTCAGAGATCCTTGTTGCTTGGGCAGGTTACAGTTAAGGGCCTCCGCATATGCGGATTTAGTGTTGCTATGTGTGGGTGTTGGTGGTGTGGGTTTAGAAGGGCTTTGTGTTGCTTGAGGTGTAGTGAAGGTGTTAACCTTCTCCTCTTGACTGTCTAGCACAATCTTGGGTGGAGAGAGCTTTGCTTCCAGTTTGGCTATATAAGTGCATCTCTCACATGTTGTAGTGTTTGGTGGTAGGAGGAGAGGGGTGTCTGTGTACATGAGGCAAGTTCTGCATTGCCCCAGTATGCCCAGATTCACCAGGTGGACAGGAGAAATCACCAAAAGCTGACCATTGGACATGCCTGGTTTGGTGCTTTTTTGTAAAGTACAGGAACTGTTTTCCCTTACCTTAGCAAGGTACTTTGCAATTATAGGCTGTTTAGTGCCTATGATTAATTTCTCCTTGTTAACAAGGAAAGCTGAGTGCTTGTATCAGTTTAAGGCTTCCTAGTGCTTTCCAGCCGGTATCAGAGCAAGTGTTAGTCACAGGGATGCTTAAAGGTAAGATGAAAAAAAATGGTTTATCCTAAACAGTGCAGTGTGCACTACAGAAGTTATATGTGAAAGTAAGTAACTTAAGTTTTACCTGTCTAAAAAGTTAAGTTTTAGTGGAGAGTCATTATTTTTAAAACAGCAAGATAGATTGAAAGGGGGTAGTCACTTTTGTATTCTGGTACTATGGGATACAGCAGGAGAGCCAATAAATTTAAACAGTTGAAGGGGAATGACTTTCCAAAATGATAATTTTGTGCTTACTCACACAAGCCAGTGAAAGCAGAGAGGAAATGAGATATAAGGTCAAATTAACATAAGAGGCAGGCAACTAGAAAGACAGTGGTATTTAAGAGCACAACAGTGGGAGAGTGGGGAAAATTTTCTGCCTGACTCACAAGCGACAGATCTGTGGTCTCTTTTGAAGTTTTAATATGCAGTTAAAAGCAGAATACAAGTAAAACACAAGGTAAAGAAAACAAATCACAGTATTCAAAATATAAAAAGGCAATAAAGTAATACAAAATTCAACAAATAAAAAGCAAACTAACCTTTCCTTCACAGCAAAGTGTAGCAGAGTCTGGGTGACCCTTTCTAGTAAAGTAATAAACCCAAACATAAAACTACTGTTCAATCTCAGCCTTAACACAGGATATGTACCCAAAGAGTGGCGTACAGCAACAGTGGTCCCTCTCCACAAAGGTGGTGCCTCAACGGATCCTGGAAACTATCGCCCCATAAGCCTGACTAGCTTGGTCTGCAAAGCTATGGAAAGGATCATCATGGACCTCATAAAAAAAGATATTGGGGACCTACAGACACTGGATCCTACCCAGTTCGGCTTTGTTAAGGGCAGATCCTGCCTCTTAAACTTGGTCGATTTCTTTGAAACAGTCACCAAGGCCATTGACGAGGGGAAGGTGGTCCACACAGCCTACCTGGACCTCGCAAAAGCCTTCGATACAATACCCCACTCGGGCATTATAGATAAGCTCACCAGCTTAAATATAAACTCCTATGTCACTAGATGGGTTGCAAACTAGCTCAAGGACAGAACCCACATGGTTAGAATTGCTGGACCCATGTCAGACTCCAAGCCAGTTACAAGTGGCGTCCCACAAGGCTCAGTCCTGGGACCTCTCCTGTTCGGTATATATTTCTCAGAGGTACAGGCCAACACGGAAGGACTGTGACTCACCAAGTTCGCAGATGACTGCAAACTGGGCGCTATAATCGACTCTCCAGCCGACACAAGCATCCTCCAAAAGGGCCTCATAGAAACAGACAACTGGTGCCAGAGCCATGGCCTCAAGCTAAACACCAAAAAGTGTATAGTCACCCCCTTTGGCAAAAACAAAGTGCCCACAAATTACCACATAGGTGGTAATCCATTAAGTACAGAAGAAGTAATTAGGGACCTGGGGACCCAAGTTGATAGCAATCTCTCATTTGACAACCACGTGGCCAAAGTGGTTAGAAAAACATTTTATATAGCCCACCTAATCATGAAGGGATTCACATCTAGATCAGGGGAGGACATCGTGCCTCTTTACTCATCCCTCATCAGGCCCATAATTGAGTACAATGCCCCTTTTGGGCTGTACCTTACCAGACACCTGCAGCAACTGGAAAGCCCCCAAAAGTACCTCACCAAGAGGATCAAAGGGCTCAAAGAGATGCCATATGCTGCCCGGTTAAAGAAACTCCAGCTCTACTCAGTGGCATACCGCCTGCTCAGAGGCGATCTGTGCCTGACGTATAAAGCCATGTCCAACCCGGAATTAATGGACATGCTGCACCTCAGAAAATCCAAATCCCATCGAGCTACGCGCTCGAGAGACTTGAACCTCAGTACTGAAATAAATAGGACATGCTGGAGGGACAGATTCATAACCCAGAGGCTCCCTTCACTCTGGAATAAAATTCCAGTCCAGGTTAGGCAGAGTCCCTCATTGACTCTCTTCAAGAGGAATCTTGAGTGGATGGGGGATCGTAGGTTTACCCCGGGTATCACTTCTGTGTCACTGTTAGACAGAGGCACAGTATACTAACCTCGAAAAAGGGCATAGCAAAATTAATTTAAAATGGGTGGCGAAAGCCAAACACACTCTGGCTAGGCTTATAAATGCCCTAGGGCAGATAGCCTAGTATGAACCTATGAACCTATAAGTAAGAAACAGACCTTGAGAAAGGTGCTGTGAAAAGAGACACATAAAAATTAGCCTCCACAATGACTCCGTACTAGGAACCAGAAACATTCTGGAATAAAAACCTATTTCCTGAAGAGACAAGGAGACAGGTTGGATGGTTTCCTGTTCCACCAAATCCTTCAGAACCAAATGAGGAAGCTGGCAAGGAGGTGGCTGAGGAAGGCCGGAGTATAGCAGAAGGGACTTCCCAAGCCATAAAATAACCATTTTGGATAATGAAGAGTACCCAATTGTCCGTAGTTATCTGTTGCCAAACAGCAAAAGACAGAGTCAAGCTGAGGGACAGAGGATTCTGTCCAAGGGGAGGGGATGCTATCAGAAGCAGTGGCAGATTTATCAGGAAAAGAAGGTTTTTCAACTCCTAGAACTGTGACAGGGCTTGTCTGGGAAATTTCACTTGGGAATCCTCTTGCTCCTAGAAGGCTATCTAGGCTGCCTACATTCAAAAGAAGGTTTAGATGGATAATTCCTCTGGAACTTAGGGTCAGGCAAAACAAAGATTTGCTTCAGGTCTTGCATAACCTTACTCTTATCCTGAAGAGTTTTAAACAATTCTGCAGCAGCAGTACCAAAGAGATTCTGATCATCTAAGGGGAAAACAAAATTTTAGCCTTAATGTCTTCAGGTGAGGTGTGCACCATCCTAGCACAGTCAAAGATGTCCAGATTACTCCTTGGACCAGGAAATCAACTACCAACAATGCTTCTAATCTAGCAGCAACTGAAGGCACTCTATTTCACTTGTCAAATGAGTCTGGTTTACCTCCAGACCTGGGCCCCAAAAGCAGACCTACCCTTCCAGCCTCTACAGGTAAGCAATTTCCTTCCATGAGTGAAGTGTATCATGTTATTATAAGGTGTAGCAGGTGTTCACCCCCAACTCTTACCAATCCATAAACCCTTCCTGTAGTGATAACACAAGAACTGCATCACCAGGGAACCCAGTGCACTCCCTCTGACATGGTCCAAAACATATTCGCTCTGAGGACTGTGGTCACAGTCTTGGGATTTCCAAGGCTAAGGCCCCAGTAAGCATGCTTTCATGTAAGACTCCACTTTCACTGGACCATGTACAGACCAGGAACTAACATCCCCCTAAAAAACAATGGGTATACTGATCTTGGAGTTCATTTCTATGCCCCCTACTCTGAAGTATGTAAAAGTTCAAAAACCAACAAGAAACTTGTTTCTTAGCTCTTGCTGTTTCATTAGCAACAATGAAACTTTTAAAACTAAGCTGTTACTTCTTACAGGCAAATAAAAATTATATTTGCATATCATTCTCTCATACCACGATATCTAATTGCAACCATATATCACTTGAAGGTACTGCAGAGTTTTTGCTGTCGATTGTGTTCCCTCAAGTTTCAAAATATTGTGCATGTACTTGGATGGCACAGTGGTGCAGCGGTTTGCATTGTCGCCTCACAGCAAGAGGTTCTCCGGTTCAATTCTCGGCTGGGGTGCCTTCTGTGCAGAGTCTGCATGTCTTCCCTGCGTTCCTGTGTGTTTCCTCCGGGTACTCCAGTTGCCTCCCATGTTAGAGATATGCATCTGGAACATTTCTCCCCAGGCCTCCACTGAAAATTGGCTCATTCCAAGTCGGACTTTCCCAGTAAAGAAATGTTAAATAAATAAATGTATCACATTAACCATAAGAAACTATTTTAATGTAGAATCAGATTAAATGCAAAATGAGGACTGACACTGAATCTAGGTATCTTAATGCAGATGAGTAATAAAAGAACACTATTATTCCATCTGCCACAGCAAATATTTGCGCATCAGTCTGTTAAAGGTGCAGCATATGCTTATTCTGTATGGGAGGCCCAAAGTGCTTTTTTACTTACCTAGGAGAAGCTCAGGAATTTTTTTATGGCATAAGTAACAAATTATTTGCTGACATACATAACTTGAACCTAAGCTATTGTCACAACGTACCCCATCTTCTCAAAAATAACTGTTCCATAACAATGTTCGGAAAAATCAACCATAGCATTTGGTGATATAAAACTTAATATTGGGCCCACTGCTCAAGACACACAAGTAATTTAAAAACGTCTGAAAACAAAATGAACTGAGTGGGAAAATATTCACTCCAACAGTACACTAGGTGTTTCTACAGAAGACACTATGTAAAGGGCTGTGCTTCCAGTCCCCTCTTGCTTAAAAATATAACACCAAGATCACTATACCATTGGAAGAAGGGAGATGTCTCCGCTGCAGTGACCGCAGTCAGCCAATGCAGACGTTTTCTAGCCTCTTTTTCCCTCCTGCCTGGCAATCATCAACCCCCTCTAGTCAATCAGCCCCACGTATTCTCCGTTCACCAGGGGAAGGCATCGATTATGACAAGCCATCCATTAAGACAGCCATCAGAGGCTTTTTATTTGTCTTTTATTTAGCTCTACCCACTTGGGCTCACTCAGTGACAATCCAGGGAATGTTGAATGACTCCTCACTTTGACAAGGGGGTGACATCTGGACATCTTTGACTATCCACAGACTCCCACAACAAGGGAAATCAGACCATGCACATGTGCCCTGGTCACCTGCATTCCCTCTCCCTCTGGTTGGGCACTTCCATCCTCCCACCCTGTCCTGTCAAGCTCCCAACCCACACCCTGTCCTGTCAAGCTCCCAACCCACAAATCCAACACAAGTCACTCAGGCTGTAGTTAGAGCTTTATCTTTCTATTCCACCAGCACAGGCTTGCAAATGCGAGCTTTCACTCAGATGGACACCACTACACAACTGGCCTTAATACAGCCTAAATGCTCCCGATTTTAAATTGAGAAAATAAAAGACAGAAATACAGCACCAAAAGAACACATTGACATTGGGATCTGTAATTCCTGCAGATTGTCCGTCAGAAATGCAAGCCATCAACTACTACAAAAACAAGCTGGCTTATTTTCTTAACACAGTTTATGCAAGACGAGCTAGGAAAAAGATGCAACTTTGTGCTAATTAAGAAGGAAGGCTGAAACAATTGTGGACCTGCCTGGAAAAAAATAACAATTAAGAACAAAGCAAGTGATTTCTGAACTGATAAAATGAAACTTTGAAATTATACTCACTTGTGTTGGGAGTCTGGCTTTTTGTTTTTGCAGAGCTGAAGAAAGAAATAACTAGTGTCAAGTAATGGTTTTCAGTCACTCACTGGCTGTTGATACTTGTCCTGTGGAAACAAAGACACAGAAGTTAGGTAAGAAAATTGTGCAATCAAAATGTCAATGGCTAACAACTACTTTGGAAATGAGACTACTATAAATGAAGCAAAAAAAATCTTGAAAGAAAGACAGAAGCAAATAAAAATAAATCTGCAAGTTTGAACTCAAGAAGCTGCCTGGCTGAGATTTTCAACTCACAATCATGATGCAGAAATTTTAGGTGCCAGGTAGGGCCTTAACTTCTACTATCACAAACTGATTTCAGTTTTAAAACACAGGAATCAAACTATTCGTGTAAGGATACCAGAGTTGTAGACTGAAATCTTAGAAAGCACTGTAGTGGATGGAAACATGTCATGCTAAAGGCATAATTCAGAAGCAAGCAAGCAATTTGCTTAATGCATCAGTAAAGAAATGTGGCCACAACATGCAAGTTTCTCAATGACAACTTAAAACAAGAAAAATGTCAATACAGAGGAGGACTGCATGATAACAAGAAGTTATGTACTCACCATAACGTTCGATGTATGTAGTCTATCTCGCCTCACATTCTTACTCGCGGGTTCGGAGCCGAATATCGGCTCCGACTCGGCCAACTTTTATTTACTAGCTCGAAGTCTCTCATTGGCTGGGCCAAGCAGGTATCCCATGCTGCACTGCTCCATAACCCCAGATCTTGTTTGCTGCGAATCCAACAATCACACCTCATGCACAACAACAACCCAATAAGGTAGAACACTATCAAGGGGAATAAGAAAAATAAACTACCATTGAAGGGTACTCTAGCACCAATCCCAACCTCCTGATCCTCCAGGAAGGGGGCAGGTGGGAGGGTATGTAAGAATGTGAGGCGAGATGGACTACATACATCAGGTATCCCATGCTGCACTGCTCCATAACCCCAGATCTTGTTTGCTGCGAATCCAACAATCACACCTCATGCACAACAACAACCCAATAAGGTAGAACACTATCAAGGGGAATAAGAAAAATAAACTACCATTGAAGGGTACTCTAGCACCAATCCCAACCTCCTGATCCTCCAGGAAGGGGTAGGTGGGAGGGTATGTAAGAATGTGAGGCGAGATGGACTACATACATCGAACGTTATGGTGAGTACATAACTTCTTGATGTTATGTAGTCCAATCTCTCCTACATTCTTACTCGCGGGACAGCGTCCCCAGCACCTCTATCCTGGGAGGCTCAAAGGAAGATACTCCTGAGGACTGTGGAACCAAAGGAAGCCCGGCCCCTAGAAGCCACATCCAGTTTGTAATAAGTAATAAAGGTGTGCGGGGAAGCCCACATGGCTGCAGCACAAATATCATCCAAAGATAGTCTGGCATGGTATGCCATAGACGCAGAAACAGCCCTAGTAGAGTGAGCCTTGATGGGGAACAGTAGATTTTTTCCCGCTGAAGAATAAATAAAGGAAATACAACTCAAAATCCATCTGGAAATGGTAACCTTGAAAATAGGGGAACCCACTCTATTTTCTGAAAAGGAAACAAACAATTGGTCAGATTTTCGTAGGTGTTTGGTCCTGTGTAGACATAATTGTAATTGTCTGTGCACATCCAGTTGATGAAATCTAAACTCTGTCTTGTTCGAGAATTGAGGGAAGAACACTGGCAGCTCAATAGACTGATTGAGATTCACAGTAGATGTTACTTTGGGAAGGAAGGACGGATTATGTCTAAGAGAAACCCTGTCCTTATGAAAAATTAAATACGGGGGTTTGATGGAGAGAGCTTGAATCTCTGACACCCATCTGGCTGATGTGATGGCTATTAGAAAAGCTGTCTTCCAGGACAAAAACTTTAATTCACAGGTGGCAGCTGGCTCGAAAGGTGGAGAAGTAAGGGCTTGCAAAACAAAGTTTAGATCCCAGGGAATGATAGGTTCTGACACAGGAGGCCGGAGTAATAAGGTGCCCTTTAGAAAGGCCTTACAGAGTTTATGAGCCATAAGGGAAGGCTCATAGGAGGTATGAAAGTTTGAAATAGCCGCCGGCTGGACTTTAATGGAAGCGGGCACAGAACCCTGTTGAAAGAGCATGGACAAAAAATCCAAAACAGCAGCAATTGGGGCTGTGTAAGGGTCAATTCCTTGGGCATGAGCCCAAATAGAGAATCTCTTCCATTTGCTGGAATAAATCTTCCTAGTCGAAGACTTATGAGAAGAGGATAAAATGTGCCCCACCTCAGGTGAAAAACGATGAAGTCTGACTAACGACAGAAGTGGAGTAGCCACGCTGTCAACCTGAGGGTCTGCAGGGAGGGATGGAACTGTCCCGACACGTGTCAGTAGGTCTGGTACTGGGTCCAGAATCCAAGGACTGTCCACAGCGAATGGATGGAGAAAGAAGAACCAGACCTGGCGAGGCCAGTGTGGGGCAATTAGAATCATCTTGCTTCCCAAGGAAATGGCTTTCTGAATCACTCTTGGTAACAGAGAAAACAGAGGGAAAGCACAGAGCAGACCGGAGGGCCAATCGTGGACTAGAGCATCCCTGGGTGACTCGCCCTGTGGGGGGATCAGGGTGAAGTAGTTGCTGCATTTGGCATTGAGGGGAATGGCAAAAAGATTGCAGCAAGGCTGACCCCACCTGCTGAAAATCTGTTCCGCAACCAGATGGTTCAGGGACCACTCGTAAGGCACCAGAATAGCTCTGCTCAGCCTGTCTGCTATCACATTGGCCTTCCCCGGAATGTGCGTTGCCACTAGAAAACGTTGGGAAGACACTGCCACACTCACACGGCCTCTCTGCATAGGGGGTAAGATCTGGTTAGATACCACACAACGGACATGTTGTCCGAGTGTATTGCAATCGTTCCCAGAGGAAGGGAGCTCTGAAGTGCCTGCAACGCCAGTAACACCGGTCTCATCTCTAAGACATTGATGTGCAGATGTACCTCATGATCTTGCCACGTGCCTTGGACCGTCATGCCAAGATCATGCCCCCCCCCCCCCCATCTGGGAGGCGTCTGTGGTCTCCAAGGCGACAGGTGATGGAGGAACAAACGTTTCCCCTCGTCCAGATTGGTGGAGCAGAGCCACCAACAGAGATCCTGTTTGCATCGGTCCGTGAGTAGGATCTGGTGGGAAAGGGGGAGTTTTTGGAGAGACCATTGGGCAAAGAGAAGCCATTGAAGAAGCCTCATGTGTAATCTCGCTAGAGGCACTAACATAATGGTAGCTACCATGGTGCCCAGAAGCTGAAGAACCCATCTCGCCTGTACTTTCCTGAGGGGTAATAAAGTGTGAACCTGATTTTGTAATACTCTGATCCTGTCGTGCGGCAAGAAGGCCCGCATTTGAACTGTGTCTAGCTCTGCGCCTATAAACGTGACACGCTGTGAGGGCAGCAAGGCAGATTTTTCCCAGTTCAATGTTATTCCTAGTTGTTGACAGAGGGTAATGGTAGTGTCCTTGGCTCGGATGAGTAGATGCCTGGTGGGGGCGGTGAGGAGCCAGTCATCCAGGTACAGAAACACTTGGAATCCTTGACGTCTCAGGTGAGCTGTCACCACCGCCAAACACTTGGTGAACACTCTGGGGGCTGTGGTGAGACCAAAAGGCAGGGCACGAAACTGAAAATGACTGGCTCCCAGCCGGAAGCGTAGGTGACTCCTGGATGCCCTGCTCATTTTGATATGATAGTAAGCATCCTTGAGGTCGATGGAGCACATCCATACTTCTTTTTCCAGCAACGGAAAAATGGACTGAAGGGTGACCATTCGGAATTTGGATTTCAGAACGTAGTGGTTTAATCTGCTGAGATCTAGAATGGGTCTCAGGTCCCCTGTTCTTTTCGGCACCAAAAAGAGTCTTGAGTAAGTCCCTAATCTGATTTGGTCTGAGGGAACAGGTTGGATGACTCCCATCTTTAGCAACTTTGAAACCTCTAATGCTGTGTGATCCCTTTGACTGGGTGGAACGTCCAGGATTCTCCTGACTGGAGGAGGGTCTGACAAAAAGGGGATGGCGTAACCTCTGGAAACTATTCGTAATACCAATCGATCCTGGGTGATGCTTTCCCAGGCTTCTGGGTACAACGATATGCGTCCCCAGACTGGCTCCGGAATAGCACAGTAAGGCAACACATCAGGAACGATGATAGGAAGAACCGCAAAAGGAATCACGGTCTCCCGAGTTGCGGGGGCCTCCTCTGCCTCTAGGGTGGCGTCTTCCAGAATAACCTCCCCCGCCTCTGCCTCTGGAGAGGGACTCACCTTGTGCGGCTGGGAAAAACTTCTGCGATTTCTTGAACCACATCTTCCCTCCCCTCTGAGCCTTGGGGTAAGGTCTTGAGGGAAGGGAAAAATGGACCCCTATGGCAGACAGGGTCTTTCCCTCTTGCTCGCATCTGGTGAGGGTGTCTTTCACTTTGGTCCCAAAGAGCGAGGACCCATCAAAAGGAGCGTCAGTGAAGGAAGACTTGAAGGCCTCCGCGAAATGACACAGGTGCATCCAGGCTTGCCTCCTGAGGGCTACTCCCGAACTGGCTGCCCTACTCGCTCCCTCGACTGCATATGATATGAGCCTCATGGACGAGTTGAAAACAGAATTGAGGGTAGACACCTGGGTGTTAACCGTGTGCGCTATTGCCTCAGGTAAGTTACCCGCTAGAGTATCTCCTAACTCATTGAGGAGATCTCTCTGGAGCAGAGTAAAATGACAGAAGTAGTTCAGTGACCGTAGGGTGAAGTTCGCTGATGAGAGGGTATGCTTCCCGTACCGATCCATGCTCCTAGACTCCTTGTTAGGAGAATGGACGGAGGAAGAAGACTCGGCTACTTCCTGCTGTGTGGCCGCCGCCACCATGGTATCTACAGAAACCCCTTTGGACAGAAACTCTTTCCCCGAGGGGGGGGGGGGGCAAAAAGAAACTTATTGGGCTTTCTGGGTACAGGTTCCACCGAATCAGGATTCTCCCACACCCTTCGACAAATTAAATCCAAGAGCTCATCGAAGAGTGGAGACACCCAGAAGGCGGAGGATTGAGCACCAAAGGCCCTGAGGAATACAGACTCCTCCTCAGAGGGGGGTTTTGGATGGCCAGTCGCCTCTCTGTCTCAATATCTCCAGGATGTCGGAGAAAGAGACGTCATCAGAGGACGACTTGGGGGACCCCTCCGACTCCTCGAGGTCGGTATCAGAAGTGAGAGACTCATCCTGGGAGTCTATGTGCTTCCTCTTGCATGACTTCTTTCTAGGGGACTCCTCAGGCACAGACTCTGAGGGGCCCTCAGAAAGTTGGGGACCGCTCATGGGGGTATCCCCAGACCTTCGGGCTCCGCCATCTACGGATAGGGGGACGTCAGAGGCTCTAGCCGGGGTGGAAGGGGACGGAATGACCGATCCGGGTGATGTAACTGACGATTTTGTCAGTGCGCTCCGCATGGCCTCAAAGGCGAGTCCCCCCAAATCAGAGGACCGACCGGCCTCTGAGGCCATGACCGGGGTCCCCCGAGCCGATGCGCCGAGAGGGAGGCTCGGAACAGACAGTTGTCCCGAAGTATCCCCCTCAGGCCCGACTGAGGAAACCCGAGTGCCGAACCCTGTGGACAGAGCCGACTGGGTCGGAGCCATCAGCACAGATAAACCCTTGAGGGGTATCGGAGCCGGCGCAGGAACATCACTCGGAGTGGAGCACTCGGAGCGGAGCACTCTGGCTCCGACGACAAGGAAGTGCTCGGAGGAGGAACCATCGACATATGCATCGGGACGGGCTCCGGAGCCGACTGGGTCGGAGCCGAGAATAATTTTGCCAACACCGGTGACTGCAGGAGCCTCTGTACCACCCTATTGACATCCAAATCAGAAAGCCTGGAGGATTTGGAAGACAGGGAGGGAGACTGGGATCTCCTCTCAGGAGAACCATGCCTAAAACTGGGTGACCGGCTCCGAATGGGTTCCAGTAAAATAGGAGCTGGCGCCGATTCCAGTACTACAGATACCTCCTGCGGCCCCGAGGACAGAGGAGCTGAGGAGGTAGAGTCAAGTTTAGAAATTTTCTCTGGGGCTCCGAGGAGACCGACGGAACCGGAGATCTCTTCTTCACCTTCGAAGTTTTAGACTTGGACTGAGAACTAGAAGTAGAGTCTAAAGACTCCTCAAACGAAGGTTTTAGGAGTCCCTTCAATATTAGTTTATTTTTCCTCTCCTGGAGCACCCTTGGACTGAAGGTGTGACAGAAGCTACAAGACTCTTGCAAATGAATAGCTCCTAGGCAGTAAACACATACGGAATGCCCATCTGTAATGGGCATTTTTAACTACACTTGGAACATTTTTTAAAACCGGAAGGTTTATGTTCCTTCTGATCCTTAGACATCTTACACAAGCAGACCACTGAAACAACCTAGCCGAAAAAACAGTAAAGGCAGGAAAACTACTGATCAGACTACACAAGGCAACCAAAGAACCTCAAAGTAAAACGGTTCTTTACTAACTCACAACACATTACTTAATATTAATCAGAACACAATTATCCAAATATACACTAACAGAAGTCTCCACAAAAGGAAACTGAGCACTACACACAGAAAGTAGACTAGGTCCTCCAAGTAAAACGGGTCTAGCCCACCGGAACAGTTAGGGATACCAACTACATGAACAAAAAACACTACAAACAAGCAACAAGAAGAATAGCTATTAAAATAGCTTTTGTGGTTGAACTACTAGCAAATTTCATAAGAGAAATTGAAAAAAGAAGGTACTCAGCCACAGCCAAGTGAGACCACGTCCTAGCTACACGAGCGGCAAACAAGATCTGGGGTTATGGAGCAGTGCAGCATGGGATACCTGATTGGCCCAGCCAATGAGAGACTTTGAGCTAGTAAATAAAAGTTGGCCGAGTCGAAGCCGATATTCGGCTCCGAACCCGCGAGTAAGAATGTAGACGAGATTGGACTACATAACATCCTGCATTCAATACACAGCTTACATTTAACTCACGATTGTGTACACTATCCCACCTACATTCAAGTAGTCCCAATGGCAGTGAAGTAGCCAATCTATACCCACTGCTAGAATCCAAATATAATGGCATTTTTACTAAAAGAAATACATTACAGAATTATAAAAATGAAAACAGAACAGAAAATTCTATTTATTTACAACCCCCAGTTTTCAACTCTATTATGTAGATCTAGCACCTTAAAATCCAGTAACAGTATTTGCACCAACCTTTCAACCAATATTGTAAAAGTAAAAAGAACAACTTAAGTAATGCTTAATCCTTCTTCATGGATGGCCCTACCAATCTCCAGTGTCCATTTCTAAACATGGGTCACCAACTGTACAACAGCCAGACCTGAAATCAGTAGTAGTCTGAACAAATGAAATACAGATTTGACTATAAGACAGTAGCTTTTAAACTGGTCAAAAGTAAAAAAAGAAAGCCTGTACTGGCACAATGGCCCAGGTAAGCAGTGTGTTTAATGGTGCAGGTAGGGGGGATGGGCTTGCCGACTCTAGGCAGAGCAGGGATTCTGGTTCCAAACAGCTTGTGTTGCTGCTCTACTGATGCAACCTCTTGCAGGAGGGTGGCATCGTGTCAGAACACTGGGAGATGGTACAGGGTGGATGTAGGTATTACCTCCCAAGCCAGTGATGGTAGCCTTTGACACATGTGGAGGAGCACACATGCATGGGCAAAAGGGCAAAGCTGCTCCCTGCAGTGATCCTCAGATTATCACCAAGGAAGTGATTAGGCCATTTGCAATGAGCGCTCTCACAGCTGAGACACCAGTGACTGTACAACCAAACCCAACATCTGCCTGTATGACAGCCTCTCCAGACTGCTCTCACCCCAGTGGGTATGGTGGATTTCCCGCCAAAGGGAAATAATCAGACATCCAAGTAGGGGGGCTTGACAGTGAGCAAGTGGGGAGTGGTATTCAATTAAAGTAAGAAAAAAAGACAAGGAAAAAAATTATACGTCTGCAAGTTAGGATAAGATACCAGAGATGAATTTACGGATTTTTTGCTGCTTATAATTTGAATAAAGCCCCAACAATTCTAACCAGGTGTGGTACTCATCTATGAAGATGAATGAAAATCCTTACCTACAAAAGGTTCAGCACAAAAACATGGTTCCATGAAAGATGAGCAATATGCATGAGGGGTGATCCCTCTGTCTCCTCAGACCAAAATCAGTTGGTTTGCTGCACCTTCTAACACAGAAGATTCTGGTATGTGTCACACGAGTCATACAGCTGAGGGGATGGAGCACTACACAGGCAGAATAACTGCAAGAACTAAGTTCATATTTCCATGTCTTTAGGCAATCAGGGACCACTTTTCATATTACTTAAATGGAGATAGGCTACCACAAAAGAAATGGAGTGACCATTTCTGCTCGTTGGAACGGGCACATACTTTGAAGGACTTCAAAGGCAATGCGACTGTGAGCAGAAGGAGAGACCTGAAGTAAGGAGAAAGCTTGACTCTACTTTATCCAAAAGCTAATAATAGATTCTAAGAATGGTTCAATTATGTAAGGTATTCACAACAGTAGGTCTTCAAGGAGAAGACACTAACATTTTATCTTCCTTTCGTGTCCATTTTCCTAGATAAAATTTTTCCTTGGGAGAGGCATATTCCCTGTGATGAACCAACACAGATGTCACACGTGCACTTGCGTCCCGACACCGATGTTACATTTGAACTGGTTTTACTCTCTGCACATATCCTGCATTGTTCCATGTACTCTGATTCTTCAATAGAGAATTCATCATAGGGATGAGTGCTGAAACAAAACACTGCCAAGACAACAAGCAGAATTTGACTTTTGCAAAGAGGTGTCAACATAGTATCTGTTATGAGAATAGAGAGATTTGATGCAATTGGACATGATGTTATCAAAGAAAATGTATAAGCTAGCTGTAATTAACTTTGCTTCATACTTGAAGACGTGTACACATATATAAAACAAATGTTCCCAAAGCAAACCACCCTGAAGAAGGATCATTTAAAAGATCATAAAAGACAAAGTGCGACATGAAACACACCAAGTTTACAGTTCTAGGTCACTTGAAGCAAATCACACCTCACACTACAGATGGGGGGCATACAATGTGCACACAATGCTCAATGTCCTGCAGTTTACCCTGTCATGTTACCAGCATAAGAAATGATTGACTTCTATCTCGCTAGAAAATCTATCATCAATAACAGGAACTTTCTCTAGCAGTGCTTCATATTTTCATCTGTACAGCAGCCTTCGTGGAAAATCACAGTTGTGTAAGAATTTACCATAAAATACAGTTGTGTAAAATCTTACCCTAACAGTAGATGTCCTCTTCACTGTTGCAGTATTCTTTACAACAGGGAGTCCCTGCCAAGGGAAGCCTGACGTCTGGCCAGTAAACCAAAGCCTTCAGGATGTAATATGTGCACTGTATGTCATATGTATGCTTCCTGTGCATGGCGTAAACCATAAAGGTGACATACAGACATACCATCCTCAGAACTGAAAAGCCCCAGTAGGAATGACAGTCTAAGGATTCAAAGAGGTAAGAAGTACATCCAGAAGGGGAGGAGGGATGGAGTGAATGCTGCAACAGTGAAAAGACAGACATACACTGCTATGGTAAGATATTACAAAACTGTACTATGTCTTGTTGCAGTATTCTTTACAACAAGGAGAGTACAAAAGCTCAGGAAGAAAGCTGAGAGGAGGTAGGACCAGCACAGCCTTCAAGAAAACTATGTAGGAAAGCCCTGGCAAAACCGGCTCTAGCCCTAGAAACACCATCCAACTTATAATGCTTGGAAAAGCATTGCACAGAAATCCAAGTAGCTGCCTCAAGAATAGACCTGGTATCCAAGTCCCTGAAAAAGTACCAGAAGCCACCACAGCTCTGGTAGAAAGAGCCTTAACAGAAGGAAGGCTTTTCCCATGAAAGAATAACAAAAGGAAATGGCTTTAGATATCCAGGAAAAAGAAGTTATGTACTCACCATAACGTTCCATCTGAGTAGGTAACTTAATTTGTCTGCAACCTGTGGGTATCGGATCCGATCCGGCAGCTTTCCAAGCTAAAAGATCAAAGCTCCAAGCTCCTCCCCCTACCCATAATGCTCTGCCTTCTCCCTCTAACCCTCAGATCGAGTTTGCCAGAAAAAAGGCAATAGGAAATTCTATAACCTAGGAAAGGATTACAATATGTTCCAGTGATGTCAACTGAACAAGGACATATCCTGATCCTTTGATAACGAATTAAGGGTCCGGAGGACGGAGGGAGGGTCGGTTGCAGACAAATGAAGTTACCTACTTAGATGGAACGTTATGGTGAGTACATAACTTCTTTATCTGAAGTAGTTAACTTCATTTGCTCAGCAACCTGTGGGACAGAGTCCCCAGCTACCAGCAACTTGGGAAGCCCTTATGGAAGGATATTCCAGAGCACTGCGGAGACAAATGATGCACGTCCTCTGGATATTAAATCCAATTTATAGTGTGTAATAAACGTACGAGAGGAAGCCCAAGTAGCTGCTGAGCAAATGTCATCCAAAGAAACCCTTGACCAGAAAGCAGCAGAAGTAGCCATAGATCGGGTAGAATGGGCTCGCACTCTCAGGGGCTCAGGACGACCAGAACTTTTGTATGCTAGGAGAATGCACTGGGAAATCCATCTAGCTAAGGTTACTTTAGTGACTGGCTTCCCCAGACAGGATTTTGCAAAGGAAACAAAAAGTTGATCAGATTTCCGAAGATCTGCTGTTCTGTTTAAGTAAAAACGTAACTGTCTGTGAACATACAGACAATGAAGTCTGTATTCTCCTTTGTTTTGGAAATTTAGAAAGAAGACAGGTAGATTGATGGACTGGTTGATGTTGGCTTCTGAAGCCACTTTGGGCAGAAAAGAGGGATTAGTCCTGAGGGAGACCCTGTCTTTATGAAAGATGATGTATGGAGGCTTACTGCAAAGAGCGTGAAGCTCCGATATCCTTCTAGCAGAAGTAATGGCAATCAAGAAGGCCGTCTTCCAAGATACATATTTTAAGTCGACTGAAGCCGCGGGTTCAAAAGGAGACCCAGTCAGAGCTTGAAGAACTAGGGTAAGACCCCATGGAGGCACTGCATCTTTAATAGGGGGTCTTAACAAAAAGGTTCCTTTCATGAATGTTTTGCATATCTTGGAGGACGCTAGGGGCCCTGAACTGTTTCCAACGTGGTAGTGGGAAATAGCTGCCAACTGAACTTTAATAGTAGAAGCACTAGCTCCTTGATCAAAGGTATGGGAAAGAAAGTCTAGAACTGCTGGGATAGGAGCCATGAAGGGGTCCAAGTTCCTGTGCTCCGCACAGACAGAGAAACGTTTCCATTTACTCTTGTAGATTTTCCTGGTAGACAGTTTATGGGCGGCCACCAGGATGGCCTTAACCGAGGAAGATATACCGGGAGTCCTAGCCATTAAGGGAACTGGATCAACCAAGCTGAGAGCTTGAGGTAGTCCAGGTCGGGGGTCTTCAATCCTAAAGGATGAGAGATCAGATCCGGACTGGGATATAAGATCCAGGGAGGATGTACTAGATGAGACCGCAGGTAAGGGAGCCAGGTTTGACGAGGCCAGAATGGGGCTATGAGGATAACTCTGCTTCCCAACCGACGAGCTTTCTGCAAGAATTTTGTCATCAATGGAAGAGGAGGATAAGCATACAGAAGACCGGATGGCCAAGCATGAACTAGAGCGCCTCTGGGGACTTCCCCTGGTGGAGGAATCAGAGCGAAGAACTCGCTGCACTTTGTGTTCGAAAGCGAGGTGAAGAGATCACAGCAAGGTTGACCCCATTCGAGGAAGATTTGTTTCGTTACTGCTGGGTTCAGAGACCACTCGTAAGGTGAGAGGATCATTCGACTCAACCTGTCCGCCAAGATGTTTGACCGACCTGGGATGTGCGTTGCTATGAGAAAGCGGTTGGTGGATATCGCCTATTCCCATACTCTCACTGCCTCCCTGCAAAGTGGATAGGATCTGGTTCCCCCCTGTTTGTTTATGTACCAGACTACCGACATGTTATCTGTTTGAATTGCAATAGTTCCTGGAGGAAGAAGGGGACGGAGAGCCTGCAAAGCTAGAAGCACCTCCCTCATCTCCAGGACACTGATATGCAGTGAGGTCTCTGTGAAAGTCCACGTGCCTTGGACGGCTCTACCCATGCAATACCCCCCCCCACCCGAGGAGAGATGCGTCCGTGGTCACCGTGACATGGGGAGGGGGTATAACGAAGGGGCGGCCTTCTCGTAGATCTCTGGAGCGGAGCCACCAAAGAAGCGACTCCCTGCAAATCCTGCTGATGGAAATAGGTGTAGACGGGGTGAAAAAGAATGGACCATTGAACTTGCAATGTCCATTGAAGGATTCTCATCTTCAGGCGAGCGAAGGGCAACAGATTGATGGCCGCTGTCATGGATCCCAGGGCCCTCAGGACTAGTTCCGCTGGGGGGGGCTGACAATTGTAAGAGGTCTAGAATGTGAAGGCTTAGACTGCGAAGTCTGTCCGCTGTCAGAAAGATTCTGGATTGTGTAGTGTCTATCCTGGCCCCTATGAATTCCAAAATTCGAGTAGGTTGAAGGGAGGATTTCTGGTGGTTGATCGTGACCCCTAGGTGGCAGGCTAGGTGTAAGAAGTAGTCCCTGCCTGAGCAGAGCTGATGACTGGTTGGGGCGGTTTGGAGCCAGTCGTCCAGGTACGGAAAGACCTGTATTCCCTGAAGCCTCAGGTGGGCCCCTACAACTGTCATGACCTTGATGAACACCCTGGGGCTGTGGTGAGACCAAAGGGTAGGACCCTGAACTGATAATGGCTGGTTCCCAGCCGAAAGCGGAGGAACCTTCTGGATCGTCTGTCCATCAGGATGTGGTAGAACGCATCCTTGAGGTCTATCGAGCACATCCAGTCGTTCTCCTGCAAAAGTGGGAGAATGGATTGAATAGTGACCATCCGGACTTTTTCTTTGGCGACTGACAGGTTCAGTGTGGGCAGGTCGAGAATGGGTCGCAAGTCCCCCGTCTTTTTTGGCACCAAAAAGAACCTGGAGTAAAAGCCTGATCCGGATTGCTCGGGGGGGACACGCTGGATAGCTCTTTCTTAGCAGCCCTCGAATTTCTGATGCTGCTGCCTCCCTCTGATCGGGTGGAACATCTGGGAGTCTTGTTGATCGGGGAGGGTAAGATAGGAAAGGAATTGAATAGCCTCTGGATATGATTCGGAGCACTCAGCGAACTGTCGTAATGGACTTCCAATTCGCTAGGTATTCCGAGAAGCGCCCCCCGACTGCCTCCACAGAGGAGCAGTCGGGCAACCCCTCAAAGCTGCTGTGCGGGTCGATCCGAAAAAGGTCCTCTCGACCCAAAATTCTTCGGACCCCCTCTGCCTCTGGGCCGGCATCCACCCTGTCCTCTGCCTCTGAAGGACAAGGGATCCAGAGCGAAACAGGATTGTTGAGCTTTCCGGAACCACATCTTCTTTTGTCCTCTTTGGTTCCTGAAGTAGGACCTCTGAGGAGCCAAGAAGCGGATCCCGATGGCAGACATCTTCCAGTCTTTCTCGCTCTGGAGGAGCATATTGTGGACAGTTTTGCCAAAAAGCATAGAACTGTCAAAAGGGGCATTCGCGAAGGACGCCTTGAAGGGTTCCACAAAATCGCAGAGATGGAGCCAGGCCTGTCTACGTAAGACGACGCCCTTTCCGCTAGCTCTAGCCGCTCCCTCCGTAGCATTGGAGAGAAGCCGCATAAATGTGTTGGTGATTGACTTGAGAGTGGCCATTCAAGCAGAGAAGGTCCGCTTGTCCTCGGCCGACATAGACTCTGGGGTGACCCAGCGTACTCTTTAATCAGGTCCCACTGAAGCTGAATCACATGTGCCATATAATTCAGTGACCTTACAGAGAAGGTCGCCGAAGAGAACATCTGCTTTCCCAAGCGGTCCATCATCCGAGACTCCTTGCCTGGAAGATGCACCAAGGAACTCTCCTGTGCTAATTCCTTTTTAGTGGCAGCCACCACCACCATGGGATCCACTGGGGCACCCTTGCTCCAAACTGTCCTGTCCGTGGGAAAGCTGAGGATCCTGTCTGGTCTCTTGGGTATTGGCTCGACAGTGTCCGGCTCCTTCCATGCCCTGGTAGTTATGAGGTCTACCAGGAGGTTGGCGGGAGGGGACCCCCAAGAGGTAGATGGGCCTGCATCAAACGCCTCCAGACTCATCTGAGGAAGGTTTTTGACTAGACCACCCCCTCTAATGCATAACATTTCCATAATGTCTCCAAAGGAGACGTCTTCGGGGGGTTGCGTTGGGGAACCCTCCCCTTCCTCTAAGTCTGTGTCCTCCGTGAGGGACTCGGGTGAGTCCAAGTGCCTCCTCTTGAACTTTCGTTTGTGAGGGACCTCCTTGGGGGGGCTGTCCGAAGAGGCCTCACCAACAATGTCTTGTTCCTCTACGGGAACAATCTGGGACGTAGGCGCAGGCTGTCCCTGGGGCCGGATGATGGAAGACAGGCCCGTCTGTGTGGGAATGGCGGGTGGATCCGTAGCAAGAGCCTGGGGCCTCGAATCCCTTGAAAGGACCCTCTCCACGACGTCGAATGCCGAGGGGGAACTGCTTTCCCTTGGATCTGAAAGCAGTCCCCTCGGATCCGATGTGCGGACCGGCGCCGAAGGTGACCCGATCGGATCCAAAAGGGTAGTGTGCCCTGACCTTAACAGAGCCGAAGGCCCACTGACCCCTCCGGATCAGACGCTCAGCTCACGGCACCGAGAGCTCGGATCCGACAGACTCGAGGGTACAGTCGGCGCCGAAGTAGGAAATGCTGTCGGCGCCGACCCTACCCCGGCTCCGCATCTAGTCGGATCTGACTGCTCCGAACCCCGAAAGCGGGTCGGAGAAGGAGCAATGGGGGCGAAAACAGGTGTCAAGGGGGGGGCAAGAGCACTCCCATATGCATCTGGGCCTGGAGAAATCAACGCATCATCCGGTCCATGTCTGCGTCCGATAAACTTCTGGTAGATCTAGATAAGGCCACCGAAGCCAGCCGGGAAGGCCGCCTAGATGACCTCGAAGGTGACCGGGTCTCCTCCTCCGGCTCCAGGGAGAAACGTGGAGAATGGAGCCAGGAGGGGGAAGGCCCGGAGACCTTAAGGGGAAAGGCAAGCTGTTTGGATGGCGGTGCCAAAGGGGTCGACTCGGACCGTCTCTTGTGGCTGCGATGCCTTTCTTTCTCTCTCTCCCTGTCCTTTTTATCCTTCTTTCTGCTGTCCCTTTCCTCCTGGGCCAGCGAGGGAGGTTGAGTCCTGGGCCAGGGGATCAGGTGGGGCAGCCGCTGGCGCCACAGAGGAGGACTAAGCAGAATCCGGGGGCAAAAGGCCCACCAGAATAAGCTTCGACCTCCTATCTTTCAAAGCCCTGGGGTTGAAGGCTGCACAAATAGTGCAGCCCGAGGAGAGGTGATTAACCCCCAGGCACAGGACACACAGAGTGTGGCCATCTGCTGGGGACAGTTTATGGCCACACTCGGTACATTTAGAGAAAATGGCTTTAGGGCCTTCAGCCATTATAGAAAAGAAAATAGGCCCACAAGCACACACCTTCACACACGCAGAGGGAAAGGGGAATAAATCTAACAACCAAAAAGTTTAAGAAACTACCCAAAAAAGGCTAGAAAGATAAGAGGGAGTTCACACACACAAAGTTAGAGAAAGTTTGACAGAAATGTAAGATTTAAATGCTAAACTCACAGTACTACGCTCGGAGCTCGTTTTGAGAAGCTTATAGAAGCCGCGGCAAACGAGATCCGAGGGTTAGAGGGAGATGGCAGGGCAATATGGATAATGGGAGGAGCTTGGAGCTCGGATCTTTTAGCTTGGAAAGCTGCCGGCTCGGATCCGATACCCACAGGTTGCTGAGCAAATGAAGTTAACTACTTCAGATGAAACAGTTTGCTTGGAAACAACCAGACCTAAAGATCTAAGATGAAAGGAAACAAACAGCTGTTCAGATTTACGAATGGCTTTAGTTTTATCCAAATAATACTGAAGTTGTCTATGCAAATCCAAGGTGTAAAGAACTTTGTCAACAGCAGATTGTGGGGAAGGGAAAAAGTGGACAAATTAATAGACTAAGACACAACTCATTAACCACCTTCAGCATAAAAGAATGATTAGTACGAAGGGACACTCTGTCCTTATGAAAAAAACAAAAAAGGAGAACAACCATAAGGGTCTACATATCAGACACTAATCTGGATGAGGTAAGGACCAAAAGGAGAACAATCTTCCAAGAACAATGCTATAAAGAAGCTGAAGCTGCAGGCTCAAAAGAAGCCCGAGTCAGTTTTTTTCAAAATAAAAATTTAGGTTCCAGGAAGAAGGAATAGGCTTTCTGGGAGACCTAATATGAAGGACGCCTCTAAGAAATAGTTTGACTTCAAATCTAAAAGCCAAAGGGGGAGTCAGAGTCAGACCAGCAGAAATAGCTGACAAGTTAGCTTTAACAGAAGAGTACGCCAACCCAACATTGAGCAATTCACACAAATAGGACAGAACCAAGGGGATTTCCACAATAAGTGGATCCAGGTTACAAGAAAGACAAAGGACAGAAAATCTCTTCCATTTAGACAAATAAAATTATCTGTTAGTGGGCTTCCTGGCCTCCTGCAAGACCCAAAGCACATCCTCAGAAAGACGACGACAGGACAACCCATTTGTTATGACTGCAGATGCATCCATGAAGGACATCCCTATTACCCACAATGTCAGTTGAAGAGTGGGACAGGTGGGGATGGATGAAAGACCCCTTGTCTTATGTCAGCAGGTCCACCCAGTGAGGTAACTTGTGATGATTGCCCTTGGCCAAATGCAGAACAGGAGGAAACCAAGGCTGTCTGATCCAAAAGGGAGTCACTAACAAGATTTTGGGATCATCGTGTTCCATCTTGAACAGGACCTTCAGTATAAGTGGAAGGGAAGCCATAAAGAACCATTCCCTTCCAAGAAAAAGAAAGGACTTCCACCTTCCAAGCCAGAGAACATGGAACTCTAGTGCAAAAAAGAAGAAGGTGTCTGTTCAGAAGAGAGGCAAAAAGAACTACTTGAAGAGTACCCCACTGATACGTAAACTGCCTGAAGGGTCACCTGATACTGGACAGCTAGATCCCAAACCTGAACAGCTAGTCTGCAAAGGAGATAAGATTTTGCCCCCATTTTGTTGGTGTACCACATCACTGTGGTATTGTCTGTGAAGACTTTGAGGGTCCCTGGAAAGGAAAGGAAGTGAACAGTCTGAAGAGCCAGAAGAAGGGCTCTCATCTCTGAAAAGACCAAAGGCTCTGCACTTTCACAGGACCAAGAGAGGCCCACATCCTACATCCGAAGTACCTGCAAAGACTTCCTGAGAGGGAACCAGAGGTTGAAAAGGAAGCCCTGGATTGATGGACAACTGATGAATCCACTACTGAATTTCCAGCTCGAGGCAGGGAAGAAGAGGAACTGGAAAATCCAAAGGATAAGAATGCTGAAACCAGACTGACTTTAGGAACCACTGGGGCTTTCTCATATGAAGCTTGCACACAGGAAGCAGAGGAATGGTGGAAACCATGTAACCCAGAGACCTTAAACTCCCCGGCTGTACTACAGTCCGAAAGAAGGGATTTAAAGAATGCAATCAGAGCTACAGCCTTGGGGGAAGGCAGAGGCATCAGCACTGGAACAGTCTGGAGCCTGCACCTTCGAAAAACATGATCCTGAGAAGGATTCCGGAAATATGTTTGGAAATTCACTGTAAACCCTAGGCTTTGTAGGAGACAAACAGCGAAGTGAAGATGCTGAAGTAAGATTTCTGGGGAAGAGGCCTGAACGAGCAGGTCATCCAGGTAAGGAAAGATCTGTATTCCCCTTATGCTGCAAAAAGAAATTACAAGAGCAAGGCATTTAGTGAAGACCCTTGGGGCAGTAGAGAAGTCAAAGGGCAAAGCAGAGAACTGAAAATGTACGGAAGGAACAGATAAACTAAAAACATCCTTAATAGAGGATGAATTGGGATATGGAGATCGACATCACTGAGATCCAGGGAAACCAGAAAAGTCTGAGGAAGAAGAGGAGGAAAAGTACAGTTGTGTACACTTACCATAAATGTTGATAGTCAAGTGTATTCATTGTTACAGTCCTGACTATTAGGATTTCCAGCCATGAAAGCCCTTGGCTGGCCCGAACTACCAGAAAAATTTCTTTCCAGCTCCCAGGCTGGTAGGCACCCTGACCGACGTCAATACATTCGGGTATAAAGGTAGCCAGCCTATGTCATACCAGTATTTTCCTGTTCTCAACTAGGAGGAGCTCTAATCAGATAGGAGGTACCCAAAGAAGAACCTGACATAGGAATGGAGCCAAGGAGGAGTCTCTTGGCAGAGTAACAAAACAGAATCAAGCTAGTAGGCTGAAGGGGTTGGTGGGAGGGAAAGAAGACTGCAACAGTGCACTCAAACATCTACATTTATGATAAGTGTACACAGCTGTACTGTGTTCTTCGTGTTTCACTGTTGCAGTCTTGACTATTGGGAAGATTCCCAAAGCTTTAAAGAGGGAGGAAGGTGCCTAAGGGGAAAAGAGGATGCCCTGCAGGACAACAGTGGCAAAGCCTGTTCTAGACCTGGAGAAGGATGCAAGGTGGTAGCGCTTGGTGAAGGTATGCATAGAACAGCAGTGGCAACCTCCAAGATGTCCTTGGTGGGGACACCCTTTAGAAAGGCAGTGGAAGTAGCAGTTGCCCTGGTATGAGATTTTATCCCTACTGGTGGCACTTTGCCATGGGAGCTATAAACAAAAGCAAATGCAGTGGGAAATCCATTTGGAGATATAGTTTGCTTAAAGGCAGGTTTGCCTTCTTTCCTAGAGCAAAAGTAATGAAAATCTGACCAGTCCTTCTCTAGTGCATACAGAAACGTAACGGTCTGTGCACATCCAATGAATGCAGAATTCTCTCCTGTTTGTTTTGTGGACTGGAGAAAAAAGTAAGGAGATGGATGGCCTGATTCAAAGAGGTGTCAGTGACCACTTTAGGCATAAAGGATGGATTGGCTTTGAGGGAAACCCTATCCCTGTGGAATATAAGGCAATGTTTCACTGCCATGAGGGCCTGCAACTCACAGACCCTCCTGGGTGAAGTGATGGCCAAAAGGAGAACTGTTTTTCATGTCAGGAACTTTAGGTCTGCGGAAGCTGCTGTCTCAAAGGTGGTCAAGGTCAGTTTCTCTAGCACAAAATAAAGGTCCCAAGGAGGAGTAGGTTTCCTTCTGGGTAGTCTAATATGGATTACTCCCCTAAACAATTGCTTTAATACTGGATGGGGAAAAGGGGAGGTTGACAGGGTACATATGCAGAGATGGCAGAAGCATGGATTTTTAATGGAGGAATGAGATAGTCCCTGATTCAGCAGGCCAGACAGGTATTCCAGAATGTTGGAAACGTGTGTTGATTTGAGATCTAGGTGGTGATCTTTGCATCAAAAAGTGAATCTTTTCCACTTAGCTGAGTAGGATTTCCTGGTGCTAGGCCATCTAGATTCTTTGAGAATGTCTAGCACCTGTTTACTTAGGCTAACACCATTGGGGTTTGTTGCTGGATCATCCACGCTGCAAGGCTGAAGGTCGGCAGATTGGGGTGTATAAAGTTTCCCTCATTCTGGGTGAGGAGATCTACTCTCTGAGGAAGTAGCCATGGGCTCTGCTTGGTGAGTTCAAGGAGGAGGGGAGTACCAATGGCGTCTGGGCCAGTCTAGGGCTATAAGAATTGCTTTTGGGCCGCCTTCTTTTAGCTTGAGCAGAACCTGAGAAAGGGTATGGGGGAAATGCATAAATGAAAAGCTATGATCAAGGGAAAGCATCTGTATTCCAAGCTGCTTCCTGCTTGGTCCTGGTACAGAACTTTTGCAGGTATGTGTTCTTGGGATGCAAAGAGGTCCACCTACAAAATACCCCATGTTTGGGTTATGGACTGGAATATTTTGGGGTGCAGATGCCACACTTGAAGGTCCATCAAGTTTCTGCTGAGATAGTCTGCCAGAGCATTTTGAACTGGAAGGTATTGTGCTATCAGGTGCAAGCCCATAGCCTGAGCTGTTTCCCAGATTTGCATTGCTAGATGGCACAGGGGTTAAGAGTATGTCCTTCCCTGTCTGTTTATGTACCACATAACTATGGTACTGTCTTGTCTTGATTAGCAGGACACCTGGCGTCCATTTTTCCTTGAAAGCTAATAGGCCCTTTAATACTGCCATGGTTTCCTTCCAGTTGATGCATCTGTCCTTGGATCCAGAATCGTCCTGGAAGTGAGCCCCCCCCCCCCCAATGCTGTCTCTGAGGCATCTGTGGTCAGGGTTTGAATCTGAGGGGAGATTTTGAAGGGATGGAGCCCCTGATTCTGGGAGCAAGATTGCACCCACCATGCAAACTCTGTTTTGAGGCAGGGGATCAGGGGGATCTTGGTCTCAAGGGACTGTAAGTTCTGGCACCAGACATTCTTCAGGTACCACTGGAACTTCCTCATGTGTAGTCTGGCAAAGGGAACCATGAGGATACATGAGGCCACGTATCCCAGGCTTGAAGACATTCCCTTGCTGAGATGCAACTTTTCAACTGGATCCTGCGGAAGAAAGTTGACAGGAAGAAGACTTTTTCTGGAGAGAGGAAGACCTTTTGGACAGAGGAGTCCAGAAATACCCCTAGGAAGACAATCTTTTTTGCTGGTGAGGAATGGGATTTCTGTAGGTTCTCTGTGAACCCCAAAGAAGAAAGGAGGTCCTGGGTGAATTTGAGGTCCTTGAGGAGCTTGACCTGATCTGTGCCGTGTATGAGTCAGTCATCCAGGTAAGGGTAGAGGTATTCCCCCTGATCCTGCAGAAGGCTACTGCTGGTGCTAGGCACTTTATGAACACTCCTGGTGCTGTAGAGAAGCCAAAGGGCAGTGCAGAAAATTGATAGTAACTGGATCCTGTCCTGAAGCGAAGAAATCTTCTGCGTGACTCCTGAAGAGGGATGTACAAATAAGCATCTCTGAGGTCTAAAGAGACCATGAAGGCATAGGGGAAGTCATGGGCAGTAGTTTTTGAAGGGTTAACATTCTGAACTTTGTTTGGCACCAGGAGGAATGGACTGAGGTTGGACAGATCCAAGATGGGTAGCCATTAGCCTCCTTTCTGGGGACCAAGAAGAGCCTGGAATAGAATCCTTTTCCCTGCTGGATAGTGGGAACTAGTTCTACTGCTCTCTGCAAACACAGTATCTGGATTTGAGCCAAGGCTTCTGTTTTTTGATTCTTGGGGACATCTGGATAACACGAGTATTTTAAATGCTCTCTGAAAGTGAGTCTGCAGCCATTTGCTGGAAAATTTCTGCTTAACCTTGGTGCTTGTACCTGTCTACATTGACTTAGCCTTGTCCTCCATCTTTTTAAGGATTTCTTCTGCATTGGGCCCAAATAGAACCTCCTTCTCAAGGGGTGCATCTAACAGGCTAGACTTGACAAGTTCCGGAAGAGTTTGTTCTCGGAGTCAAGCATATCACCTAATAACTGATCCAGTAGTAGCTGCTCTGCAAGATGCTTTCATGGCATTAAAACCACAATGGAGGGAATGTTTAGCTACCTGAGCAATGGAATGACAGAAGTCTATCATTTTTTTTGCATGGGTTTTGTCCTCAAGGGTGGAGACCTTTTGATTAAGCTGCTTTAATATAGTCTGTTGGTACTTAATCATATGAAATTGACAATTTAGGGCCCTCATGGCAAGGATGGTGCATGTATAAACCTTCTTGCCAAACCTGTCAAGAGCTCTGCTATCTTTGTCTGTAGGAAGTGGGTTCCTAGAGGTGCTGGCTCTGGCTCCTTTTGGTCCTGGGGTGGTAACCTCAGGCTCCAGCAGTAGGATTTCTGAACAGATACATGTGGGAATCCTGGACACTGTAAAACCTGTCTGGCTTATGACAGGCTGGTGGGAGGGAGTCAGGTTTAAAGGAAGATTCCTGGAAGACATCCTCCACTACTTCCAGAATGGGGGAATAGCCAATGTATTTTGTTCAGTAAGTCCAGGAATTCCATTACCTTCTTTTGTCAGTGGGTAGTCCTGGGTTTCTCACTGAAAAAGCTGCCTCATGGAATGGAGGGTCTCTCCAAAAGTGAAATCCTCAAGAGGTGAGGTTGAGGGGAAGATTTCATCACAGTCGGAGTCCTCATAGGAGGTGAAGGAGGGGCCCTCCTCAGATCCAGAGTCCTCAAGTTCAGAGTCTACCTCAGAAGGGATGGGATCCAGGAGAATTACTTGAGAATCATATCTTTTTCTTTTCCTAGGAGAAGTAATCCCTGGATCTTGCCTTGATCTGACAATGGAGAGCAGGTCCTCTGCTAACCTGATTAGATCCTGCTTGTGACCCCTGAGGACTGGAATCTAAGAGCCTGACTGAAGGTCTAGAAACAGAGGCTATCTTAGGGGTGGCTAAGTCCTTTGGCCTAAGGGCATCCAATGCATTGATGCCCATCTCCCAAGGTTGACGTAAAAGTGGTGGAGCTGGTGGAGCCTGACGCCTGGTTATAGAATTTGTGGCCGAAACACAGTACTCGGAAGCTAAGGCCTGCAAAGCGGCCCTGGACCCAACCGACGAGCCAATGTCAGAGGCTTGTGTAGTGGTGGATGGAGCCAACAGCGTGTCAAGACTCCGAAAGGGTCTCAGCAGTGACCAGAGTTACCGGATCAGAAAAAGAAGGGGGCTGTGAAAGCACCTCACCTTGTTCAACAATCACAAGCCTGGAGGAAGAAGCAGACGGCTACGGATTTTCATCCAAAGATCTAAGCTCTTGTTTCATTTCTTTCTTTCTTTTGCTTAGGTACATTGGATTCGATATGACAGAGACGACATGGCTGGCAAGCAAAATTATAGTTGGCTAAGGAATCTAGTGAGAAACTCTGCCCAATACTTAATTGTTCTAGCATTGAAACGCGCACAGAACCAACAATAAACATCGTGATCTGGGCTTAGGCAAATAACACAGAAGGAATGAAAGTCTCTGTGTGGGACTTGCTTTCCACAACGGAGACAGGCGTGTACTTCATCTGACATGACCAAGGAAAAAAAGAGTTCCTCAATGGGGTACTTATCTTGTCTGACGACACTTCTCTCTGGTGCAGACCGACGCACCTGTAGCTTCAGGCTCCATGGCAAGAAAAGACTGGTATCATGATGAAGGCTGGCTACCTTTATATGCAAATGTACCGACATTGGTCAGAGCGTCTACCAGCCTGGGAACCAAAAAGACATTTCATTGGTAGTCGGGCCGGCCGAGGGCTTTCACGGCAGGAAATCCCAATAGCAGGACTGCAACAGTAAAACACAAAGAACATCAAAGTTTGAAGGGAAAGCAACCGGAAGGAACGTTCAAAAAGATGTTAGCTGAAAGAGATCCAGAATGGGCCTCAAAATGCTTCTTTCCTGGGGCCAAAAACATTCTGGAATAAAACCCAATTCCCCATTTGAGGAGCTGGAACTTCCTGAACTGTTCCTTGAGACAACAGGTCCTGAAGCACCTCTGGCAGCTGTTCCGCAGAAGGCTGAGGAATTCCCAAGAAGGGGGAGGGGGGGGGGTTCGAGGCCATAAAATACGCTTGGCGGATAATGGAAAGAACCCAGGAATTCTGAGTGATCTTTAACCAAATACGAAGGGACAGAGAAAGGGAAAGACAGAGAGGCATGTAACCAATAAGAACAGGGCAAGGATAGTCAGACAGCACCTGACTAGTCAGGAAATCAAAGCTTCTGAGCTGAAGAAGTTTAAGTAGATTTAGCAGGGGGGCCCATCTACAACCCATTTTACCTTTGGGGAAGGGCGAGACCGTCTGCAGACAGAGGCAGGTATATTAGAGTAGTTCCTTTGAAACTTAGGAACAGGTGAAACAAAAATATGTTTCAAATTCTGTAAAGCCTGACCCTTTTCCTGAAGAGACTTAAATACCTCAGCAACAACAGCACCAAAAAGATGTTTGTTAACTAGAGGAGGCATCCATCAACTTAGCCTTAATATTAACAGGCCAAGGTTGAAGTTGAAGCCAGGAATATCTACTAAACACAGAACCAAAAGCAGGAGTTCTAGATGATGCATCAGCTGCATTTAATAGAATACTGAGCAACCTGAAAATAAGAAGTTATGTACCTACCATAACGTTCCATGTTAGTTGTCTTCTCTCGCCTTCTTTCTTGCTTGATGGGTTCGGAGCCGATCCTCGGCTCCGACTCGGCACTTGCTTTAGCTCGAGAACTCCTTTTACCAGCTCGAGGCAGCCCCATATCCCATGATGCAAGGCAGTAAGTACCCAGATCTCGTTTGTTGACAAAGGGCAATAACACCAAGCATAAAATACTTCCCAAAGGAAGAAGAAACTTACAGATGGAAAAAGGACCAGGTCTGAATGGTCTTTAGCATAATAGTTTCTTATACAAGGTCTGTCCAGGCCAGGGGAAGGAGGGAGGGTCGCAAGAAAGAAGGCGAGAAGACAACTAACATGGAACGTTATGGTAGGTACATAACTTCTTAATGTTAAGTTGTCAATCTCGCCTTCATTCTTGCTTGATGGGACCGCGTCCCTAGCACCTCTATCCTGGGTGGCTCAATGGAACAAACTCTTGAGGACTGTAGAGCCAAAACTGGCTCTGTCCCTGGAGGCCAAGTCCAATTTGTAATGGGAAACAAAAGTGTGAGGAGTGGCCCAAGTGGCGCTGCACAAATAGTGTCCAAAGGCAGTCTAGCTTGAAAGGCTGTAGAAGTAGCTAAACTCCTAGTTGAATGTGCTTTAGGTTTTGAGCACAGCTGTTTTCCCCTGATCGTATAAATTTCAGTGATGACCGAAGAAAGCCATCTGGACAAAGTCACTTTAGAAACAGGAAGGCCTTTTTATTATCTGCATAGGAAACAAAAGTTGATCAGATTTTCTAAATTTTTTGTTCTGTCCAAATAATATCTAAGCTGACGGTGGACGTCAAGATAATGTAGCTTTTGTTCAGCTCTATCTGAATAGTTAGGAAAAATACAGGAGATCAATGGATTGATTCAGATTGTTTTTGAAGCGACCTTAGGTAAAAAGGATGGATTAGTTCTCAAAGATACTCTGTCTTTGTGAAAAATCAAATAGGGGTCGAACCGAAAGAGCATGAAGTTCAGACACCCTCCTGGCAGATGTAATAGCCACTAGGAATAACGTTTTCCAAGAAAGATATTTTAGGGAACAAGAAACAGCTGGCTCGAAGGGGAAGAATCAAGGATGTCAGCACTAAATTTAGATCCCACTGAGGAGGAGGATTCCTGATTGGAGGCTTTAGTAGGAAAATTCCTTTCAAGAAGGCCCTGCAGAGCCTATGGGACATAATATTATGATCTGCTATCCCGACATGAAAATTAGAAATAGCAGCCAACTGAACTCTGACTGTGGAAGAAGAGGAGCCTGCATGAAAAATCTCTGCTAAGAAGTCCAGAACTGCCTGAACAGGGGCAGTAAAAGGATCAATATTTTGGGCCTTAGCCCAATAAGAGAAACGTTTCCATTTGCTTGTGTAAATCCTCCTGGTAGAGGATTTTAGTGAAGCTACTATGATATCTCTAACTGGGTTAGAGATCAAAGGAAGCCTGGCTAAGGAAGGAAGTGGAGCAACCATGCTGTGAGGTTGAGAGAAGGGATTGACCGGTGCAGCTGACCAGATTGGTGAATCAGTAGATCTGGCACTGGGTCCAGATGCCACGGCTGCACCAAAAGGTGATGATGGAGGAACGGAACCAAACTTGTCGAGGCCAGTAAGGGGCAATGAGAATCAATTTGGCTCTCAAAGCGGTAGCTTTCTGGATCACCTGAGGGATCAGAGGAAATGGAGGAAGGCATAAAGAAGTCTCTGGGGCCAATCCTGGGTCAGAGCGTCTCTGGGGGGATGGCCTGATAGAGGGAAGAGGCTGAAGAAGTCTGGACATTTGCTGTTTTGGGGAGTAGCAAAAGATCGCAACATGGACGACCCCATTCCAGAAAAATCTCTTCCGCTATGGATTGCTTGAGAGACCACTCGTGAGGCATGAGAATAGCTCTGCTCAATCTGTCCGCTATAATGTTGGTTTTCCCAGGGATATGCGTTGCTACCAGAAACCGATGAGAGGAGATCGCCCATTGCCATAGTCTGAGCGCTTCGACACAAGGGGTAGGACTTGGTTCCGCCCTGTTTGTTGATATACCAAACTACAGACATGTTGTCTGTGTGGACTGCAATTGTCCCTACGGGAAGAAAGTCGTTGAGGGCTGGCAACGTTAAAAGCACTGCTCTCATCTCCAGGACATTTATGTGCAGATGGTACTCGAACGGTTGCCACGTCCCATGAACCATCCTGCCCTGATAATGACCCCCCACCCGATCAGGGAGGCATCCGTGGTGACAGTGGCTATCGGGGACGGAGGTACAAAGCACCTGCCTTGGTGAACCTGAGACGATGTGATCCACCAAGCAAGATGTTCTTTGCATGTTTGTGTCACCAGAATCTGGTGACGCATTGGGAGTTGCTGGTATGACCACTGTGTGAACAGCATCCACTGAAGGAGGCATGTAGAATCGAGCCAGGGGGAGAAGAGTAATGGCCGCAGCCATGAGACCTAATACCTTTAGAACCATTCTGGCCTGTACTTTCTTGCTGGCCAGAATGATCCTGACATGAGTCTGAATGTCTGAAACTCTTTGTTCTGTAAGGGTAGCTGACATCCGAACAGTGTTTAAGTTTGCGCCTATGAAGGTAATAGACTGGCAGGGCGATAAGGATGACTTTTGAAGTTGACTGAGATGCCCAAATGAGAACAAAGGTCTATTGTGTAATCCCTGGCTTGTATAAGCTGATGCCTGGTGGTGGCTGACAGGAGCCAGTCGTCGAGATACGGAAACACCTGGAATCCTTGACGTCTCAGGTGAGCCGTGACCACTGCCATGCATTTGGTGAACACTCTGGGGGCTGTAGTGAGACCAAAGGGCAGGGCTCTGAACTGGAAATGACTGGACCCCAGCCGAAAGCGGAGAAATCTCCTGGAGCGTCTGTGAATTTTGATGTGATAGTACGCATCCTGAAGATCTATTGAGCACATCCAGTTGTCCTTCTGTAAGAAGGGCAGAATTGACTGAAGAGTGACCATTCGAATCTTGTCTTCCTGACAGACTTGTTGAGTCTGCTGAGATCCAATATTGGTCTCCAGTCTCCCGTCTTTTGGGGACCAAAAGAACCTTGAGTAGATTCCGGCTCTGAATGGTCTATTGTAACTGGCTGAATGGCTCTTTTTTGCAGTAGTTTTGCGATTTCTAACTCTGCAATGTCCCTTAGACCGGGTGGTACATCTGGAAGGGAACTTGAGGGGAAGGGACTTTCCTCGAAAGGAATTATGTAACCCTTGGATATGATCGACTGTACCCATCTGTCTTGAGTGAGGGAATGCCAGGCTTCTGGGTACAGTGATAATCTTCCCGACTGCCTCCAAGGAGGGACAGCCGGGCAACACCTCAGGGATGCTGAAAGGGCTTATCAGAGAGAGGCTCCCTGTTTCCCTGGTTCTTGGACCCCTCTGCCTCTAGAGCGTCTGTTGTTGTTACCCCTCTGCCTCTAGGGGTAAACTGACCACGTGAATCGGCGTGACTCCTTGGGATTTACGGAACCACATCTTCCCACCCTTCTGTCCTTTGGGATAAGGCCTAGAAGGGGTGGAAAAACGGACTCCAACAGCAGAAAGAGTCTTGCCGTCCTGCTCACACCTGGTCAAGGTCTCCTTCACCTGAGGGCCAAACAAAGCTGACCCATCAAAGGGAGAATTTGTGAAGGACGCCTTAAAGGGATCCACAAAATCACATAGCCGCATCCAGGCTTGGCGTCTAAGAGCCACACCTGTGCCTGCGGCTCTACTGCTCCATCCGCAGCATAAGATATTAGCCGCATGGAGGAGTTAGCAATGGAATTGAGGGTTCCTAGCTGCGAAGCAATCTTTTCTTGACCCCTGCAGCTGTAGGATCCTGAACTACTTCTCCCAGCTCCTTCAGGATATCTCTCTGGAGTCTGGTGAAGTGACAAAGATAATTCAGCGAACGCATAGCAAAGGTCGCTGAGGAAAACATCCGCTTGCATACCTATCCATGGTCCTAGAGTCCTTATTAGGAGGATGGACGGGCACGGAATGATCTGCAAGTTCCTTTTGGTGGCCACAGCCACCACCATGGCATCAGCGGGACACCCTTGGTAAGGAATTGTTTGTCACTAGGGGCAGTGATAAATTTAGAAGGCCTCCTAGGGACTGGCTCTACAGAGTCAGGAGCTGTCCACGCCTTTCGTGCAATAACCTGCATAAGGGGTCGAAGGCGGAGACACCCAGGAGGTGGAGGGCCGAGATCCAAACGCCTCTAGGTATACTGACTCATCCTCAGAGGGATTGTTGGTGGGCCAGTTTCCCTCTGTTTTAGAAGTTCTAGGATGTCTGAAAAGGAGACATCCTCAGAGGGGATCTAGGGGATCCCTCTGACTCATCAAAGTCAGTATCCGACGTGACAGACTCGGGGTAGTCTACATGCTTCCTCTTACAAGTCCTCTTCCTAGGAGGATCTCCCGAAACATCAGGAGAATCCTCGGAATAGGGGAAATTCCCAATGGGGAAACCTGAGGCGGAGGATCTCTGGGTCCTGTAGCAAGAGAAGTGGCAGAGATGTCAACAGGTACAATAGAGGGAGGAGCTACGGGAAGAGACTGCTGACTGATACCAGTGGCCAGTACACTCTTCATCACCTCGAATGCTCCCTCCCAGGCAGGTCCGAGAGAACCCGCTCCAAGAGCTAGGAACTCCAGGGCCACCGAAAGGAAGTCTCCGAGGCAGATTTGAGCCGAGCTCACCAAGGCCGAGGCTCCAAGGGGAAGAGCGGGCTCGGACAAGGGTCCGATGCCACTCACCCCTCAGAGGAGACCATGGAAGCCCGACCACGAATCCCTCTAAGGAAGAGGAGATAAGAGTAGGGGCTGAAGGAACAGAAGGGGGTATCCGTCCTCCAGCCGTAGCAGTAACCATGCCCGAAGACTCCAACTCCAAACTCTGGGGTAGAGTTGAAGGAGGAACTGTAACGGGTGTGGACCATCAGTCGGTTGCTGAGACGGACTGTGTAGCATTTGGGCCAGTACCTGTGACTTGAGTAATCTACTGACCACTCTCTCTAGGTCATGATCTGACAACCTGGATGACCTTGAAGATCGGCTCCGATGGCTCCGTTCCGATAGAAGAGGCGGCCGAGCCGAAAGTATCGGCTCCAAGGAAGGAGACCTGGACCTCTTCCTGGAATGGGCCATCGGAGCCGATATTACAGATCCTGTCGGCACCGACTTCGGAGCCGACAGAACGTTCGATGTATCGGCTCCAGCCGGAGCCGATACAGCTACCAAAGTAATGGTGTCGGAGCCGATCGGAGCCGACACCGATGCCTGTGCCACATGGGTGTCGGAGCGATCGGAGCCGACATCGAAGTGGTCAACAGATTCGGCACCGATAGCCATCGGCGCCGAAAGCTTTGTGGATCCAGAATCGGCTCCAGCCGAGCCGATCTCGACTCATACGAGTCGGAGCCGAGGCCGCAGGCTTAGAAACAGAAGCCTGGGCCTTGGCAGTTTTAGTTGATTTTTGTGGAGCCGACTTAGCCGGAGAGCCCTCCGGCTTAAGAAGACCCCTGAGAATCAACTTGTTCTCTCCTGCAGGACTCTCTGGCTGAAGGAGTGACAAATAGCACAGGAGTCCTGCAGGTGAAGAGGGCCCAAACAATACAGACAAGAAGTGTGACCGTCTGTCAGAGACATCTTCTGACAGCACGAGTCACACTTCTTAAAACCTGAAACCCTCTCCTTTGACATGGTGCCGAAACACACACACACAGACACACCAGTCAAAATTAAATTAAACAAAATACCAAGAGGTATTTTATAAAAACACCAACACACACACCTAACAGGGGGATGGGATAGGAAAATTGACTAACAAAAAATTAAAAGAGACAGGGATTTCTGTCAGAAAAAGGGTAGAAATAGATTTAAACTATCAAAAAATTAGTTTTAAACTAAAAAGGGGCTTGAAAAATCACAAATGTGAACTACTTACCAGGAGCTGGTAAAGAGAAGACCTCCCAAGCGAAGCAGCAAACGAGATCTGGGTACTTACTGCCTTGCATCATGGGATATGGGGCTGCCTCGAGCTGGTAAAAGGAGTTCTCGAGCTAAAGCAAGTGCCGAGTCGGAGCCGAGGATCGGCTCCGAACCCATCAAGCAAGAATGAAGGCGAGATTGACAGCTTAACATTAAGTCTTTAGGAAAGAAAGAGCTGAAGCCTTCCCCTCATTCAGAATATACCTTACATATATATATATATATATATATATATATATATATATAAATATAAATATGGGTCTGGTAGTTTACAGCTATAAAGGCCAATGTAGCAGAAGTGTACATTTTCTTACCCAACCTCTCCACAGTTCTACTGTGTCCTTGTCAGCGAGGAGCAACTTTGTAGAAGGCAAAAGTTTAGATGGCTTACCAGAAGCAACAGAAGGGTCAGCAGAAAGGCACCTATAAAGAAATTTGCAATCCTCCAGCACCTTATAAAACCTATCATTTTTTTAGGAGCAGGGCCAGGGATTCAGAAGCCTGAGAAGCTGTGGAAAAAGCATCCAACAAGGCATCAAGAACAGGAGGGACAGCAGAGGGCATAGGAGAGCTCACAGCACCTCTTCTAAATATCAGAGACCTGAGCACAATCCCACTTAAACTCCATTACACGAGAAATGTTGTCACCAAAAGAAATCTCCTCAAAAGGAGATTCAGGACTAATAGGTTCCTCTTCTTCAGAACCATAATCCAAGGCAGAGGGAATCTGTACAGAATATTAAGGATTCTTCAGAGCCACATCCTTATCAGATGAAACTTGCTCCCTAGGCCTCTTAAGAGGTACAGAAGATCAAGGGGGGGGGGGGCAGGAACAGAGACCCCCCCTGAGGAGGCTTCAGAGCCATAAGGGCATTAAACAGACCTTGAGAGAAATACTGCCATTCACTCTGAAAATCTTTGGGAGCAGAGGAAGGTGCTTAGTTTTCTGCTTCTTCTTTAAGGAGACATCAGCCCTGACAGGACTCTATAAGCATAGTAGGTATCTCTTCTTCTACCAAGATTTGTGAACCCCCCCCCCTTCAGAAATAATCCTCCATGGTTCCCCCTGAACATCTGAAGTGGACATTTGCAAGGCTTCTATGGACATGCGAGAAGCCAGATCCACGCTGGCCTACGAAACAGTAGAGGCAGCGAAATTCGACTGAAAAACCAAGTGGTCCTCGCGGCTTTCACTAATTTCGAGAGAGATGTCTGGCAGAGGCAGTACAGTAAAAGAATCCAACCGAGCTTTCTTGGTCTTCTTCACAGATCGCTGAACCTCGGGTCAGAAAGATTCTTTCACAATATCTTTAGCCAACAACTTAAGATGTTGGATTTCTAAATAAATCACTAAAGAAGAGAGACTACTATGCAATGTTTTTGAAATAAACACCTTACAAATGGTACAAGACTTATGGTCATAAGAAACACCTAAGCAAAACAAACACTGCTCATGACAATCCTTATGGGGAATCTGTCTCCTGCACTGACATTTCCCCTTTCTGGATGACATGAAACCAACAATCAAACAGAAAGGAGATAAGAAAAAAAGAAAAACCCCAAATGGGGCATTTACCTGAAAAGGGGCTTGGCAACTAGCAAATGAACCATGCATTCCGACCGATGATTGAAGACGGTGTTCGGACTGGCACCAAAGATGTTCTAAGGATGGTATGTCCATACATCACCTTTATGCCCTATGCCACATGCGGGGAGCATACATGTGACATACAGGGACTTGAACTTCAGCACAGAAATAAATAGGACATGCTGGTGGGACAGATTCATATCCCAGAGGCTCCCCTCACTCTGGAACAAAATCCCAATCCATGTTAGGCAGAGCCTCTCACTGACCCTCTTCAAGAGAAATCTTGACGAGTGGATGGGAGATAGTAAGTTTACCCCTGGGATCTCCTTCTGTGTCCCTGCTGGACAGAGGTACAGTAAACTAACCTTAATAGGGCTACCTTCTGTGACCTACTATACAGAGGCACAGTCAACTAATCTAAAAGGGTGGCGAAAGCTAAACACACACTGGCTAGGCTTATAAATGCCCTAGGGCAGATAGCCTAGTATCAACCTATGAACCAACCTATGAACCTATACGGTGAACCTATTACAACCTAAAACCTTTGGTACACTGGCCGGATGTCGGGCTACCCCTGGCAGGGGATCCCTATTGTAAAGAATATTGCAACAGTGATATGGAAGGACATTAGCAGATGTCCTACTGATCACTGTTACAGTATTCCTGACATTTGGGTTGTCACCACTAATGTCTGTCCACGGAAGCAAAGCTTTACCTTCCTGAAGTTGTAAGCTCAAAGTATGACCTCAGCTCATAAGCACAAGGTGTACATTGACATACAAGCATGGATCCTCAGACCATCTTCAAGCCAGCAGCCTGAAGACTACTAAGAGAGGGAGACTGGTCAGCTAGGAGGGGTGTAACTCAAATAGGTAAACTCCCTCATTTCCATGTACCAGAGCAGAGGTTAACGCAGAGCAGGAGAAGAAAAGGAAGGCTGAAGTAAGAAAGAGAACAGGGGGTATAAGGTGGGAAGGAATGTTTCAACAGTGATCAGTAGGACATCTACTGTTATGGTAAGCACTTATGCAACTGTACCATGTCTGACTGAAATCACTGTTGCAGTATTCCTAACATATGGATGATTCCCAGAGTTGAAGGAGGTAGACAGAAAGGTGGTTGGCTACTGAGTAAACGAGTTGTCTAGCAGTCCAGACAGGAATGACCTAGCAAACGCAGTCCTGGACCTAGAGTAGGCATCATGTGTGTAGTGTTTGGAGAAGGTGTGTATAGAGGAAAGAGTAGCAGCTTCCAAGATAGACTTGGTATCTACTCCTTTGTGAAAAGCTGCTGAGGAAGGCTACAGCCCTAGTAGAATTAGCTTTCAGGTAGGAAGGCAAGGACTTACCATAGTGCAAGTAGCAGAAAAAGATGGCCTTAGAGATCCAAGTTGCAATAATTTGTTTGGAGACCAGCTGACCCAACTTAAAACTCATAAAAATGTACAAACAGCTGGCAAGTCTTCTTAAAGGATTTAGTTTTGTCTGTACTAAATCTCAGCTGCCTGATAATGTAAGAGGGCATTGTCTGGGGATTAGGAAAGAAAGTGGGTAGGTAAACAGTCTCGCTGCAGGACAGCTCATTCACTACCTTAGGCATGAAGGATGGATTAGCCCTGTGAGTCATCCTGGCCTTGTTGAAAATGAGAAAAGGGGAACAATACCTTGTAACTCAAACTCTCCTAGCAGAGGTGAGAGCTAAGAGTGAGACAGTTTTCCAAGTGCAGAATTTTAAAGAAGCAGAAGATGATGGTTCAAAGGGAGGTAATGTAAGCTTTTCCAGCGCAAAATTTTGACCCCAAGGAGGAGACATGGGTTTCTTTGGTGGGTCAAGATGTAGGACTCCCTTCAGAAAAAGCTTGATCTACACTGGCTGTAAGTGTGTGTGTGTGTGTGTGTGCGTGTGGGGGGGGGGGGTTTGACAGGCAAGCAGGAATTGATGGCTGACAGAAGAGTTAGCCACGCAGGAATGAAGTAGTTTGCAGAGGTATTGCAGTACAGCAGGGACATGTGATAAGAGTGGGTACTAACTATGTTTGGCAGCAGCGACATGAGATTAAAATCCTGCCATCCATAGAGTCAAGACGAAACAGGGAAGATTTGGGTGGAGAAGCAATCCTTAACAAGACATTAGGTCTGATTGTAGAAGTATTTTCCTTTGTCAGGTGAAATAGTAGGGGAGGCCAATGTTGCTTAAGCCAAAAGGAGCTTAGGTGCTTCCTTTTGTCTCTTTGGTAGAACTTCTGGATGAAGCAACAATGGAGAAAAGCCGTAGAGGAACTTCCCTGTTGACTGGAAGGAGAAGGCATCTGCCTTTCCAGGCTCCCTGGTGCAGAACTGGGGGAGTTGATGAAAAGAGGTCTATCTGAGGAGTGCATCACAGAAGGGTGACTGCCCAGAAAACTGCCTGTCCATTCATGGAGGTCTTCCAAGCAGCAGCTTAGACAGTCTACCAGCACACTGCCCTGTGAAGGAATGTATGTTGCTGTGAGAGTGGCGTCCATCTGGGAGGCTATGTTCCGTGCCTTCTGTGTTAACCTGCACAACTGAAAAGATGTGCTGCCTCTCTGTTTATGTATCACATGACTGTGGTTTTGTCTGTGTACACCAGGAGTGGTCTAGGTTTCCATACATAAGAGAAGGTCTGCAGGACTTGCATTAGAGCCCATATTTCCCTCAAACTGATACTGAGGTTGCCATCTGCCCTACACCAGGTATGGTCCTGTCCATGCTCCCCATGCCTCTTCTGAGGCATCTGTGTGAACTTCTTGAAGATGAAGAGGTGTTGCAAATGGCAGTCCTGGGTTGAGACTGACCTGTTCCTTCCACCAAAGTGGCTCCTTTCTGAGACAAGGGAGGAGGGGAATCAGGGTGTTTAAGGGGTGAAAGTGTTGGGACCACACAGACTTCGGATACCACTGGATTTTCCTCCTCTGAAGTCTGGCCAGGGGAAGCACAAGAATGGTAGCTGCCATGAATCTCAAAGTTCCTAACATCTCTCCTTACTGAGTAATGTGTTGTAGTGGAGAGATCTGGGAAAATTTGGACATATTGTGAACTTTCTCCTGAGGGAGGAAGTCATGCATTTTATTTGCAACCAGTCTGCACACCAGGGAAACCAAGTCCTGTCTAGGACCATGTGGCAGTTTTGTAGTTTAATATGAAGCTCAGACCTGACAGGATTTGGAGGATAAAATGTAGATGCTGAAGACAGACTCCTGGAGAGCGTGGATCAACAGATCGTCCACAAAGGGGAAAATCTGAATTCCCTAGATGTGGCAGAATGCTAACACTGAACCTAGACACTTTGTGACACCCCTGGAGCTGTACAAAGACCAAAAGGAAGAGCAGTAAATTGAAAATGTAAGCAGCCAAAGGAAAACCTAACGAATTTCCTGCAAGAAGGACAAAGGAATGTACAAGTAGGCACCATTCATATCTAGGGACAAAGGCCTGAGGGAGAATGAAAGGCAGGAGAGTGCAAAGAGAGAGCATTCTGAAAATTGGTACTTTCAAGAAAGTGTTTAGAAGAGAAAGGTCTAGGATGGGTCTCCATTCTCCTTTGTTCCTTGGCACCAGAAAAAGTTTGGAGTAGAATCCTTTCCCTATGAAGTCCATTGGGGCTTGTTCGATGGTGCTCTGATTCAGGAGGTCCTGAATGATGGTGGTGAGAAGAGAGACAGTTTATTGTGAGGAGAATTTGGTTATGTCTTTCAGAGGGGAATATTTTTCCCAGGACATGGCATAACCATCATTGATGATGTACAGGGCCCATTTGTCTGTGGTAATAGCTTCCCAGCTGGCCAGGGAGAGTGACAGCCTTTTGAAAAGAGGAGTTACAGGGCTGAGAGCAGTTAAGGGGGTGCTACAAAAGGGAACAGCTTTTTATTTCCAAAGTGAGGCCTCCCAGATGAAGTTCGGAGTACCTTTTCCTATGGATCTTCCTTGGTTTCTGAGTTGCCCTAGGGTCCCTTTTGAGGAAGAAATGTAGATGTGTAATTCCTATAGTACCTGGGAACTGAGAAAAGCAGAATCTGTCTGCAATCTTTCATAGTGTGCTACATTTTTTTTAAACACCTTTACTGAATTATCACTTGTGACATAGGCATATAAAAATAATCAAACCATATTAACAAGTTTCCATTTCTAAATATTACACATCACATACAGTATACTGTTGTATATCACATCATCTAAGCAACATTACATAACTTATTCAGTTCCTGCCTTCATTTAAACCTCGTTCCTTTCACAATACTACCTTGGTCTTAGAGTTTTGAACAGACTGGAAGCCTGAGGTCCAAACAGTAGGTGTCTGTCCAAGGGAGAGTCTAAAAGTATCGATTTGAAATCCTCATGAATAGGCTGGCTATGAAGCCATGTGTATCTGCAGATAACAAATCCAGTAGCTGCTGCCCTAGAAGCAGCATTCACAGCACTGGAACTGCACTTAATGTTGTGTCTGGTTATTTGAGTGGCCTGGGAAAGTAGATTCTGCATTTGTTGCCTTGATTCTGCAGTGTCCAGCATAACTTTACTCAAGGAATGAAGTACAGAAATCAAGAATTTTTATCATTTGAGTCTGGTAGTTAATTGCCTTAAAATCGAGGCTAGAAGAGGTGTATACATTCTTTCTTCATCTATGCATAGCCTTACTGTCTGTATGTAGGCAGGGCATTAGCACTGGGTAATAGCTTAGAGGGCTTATCTGAAAGCAAGATAAACTGCACAGGGGTCTGTCACAGGACTCTTGAATAAATATTTTAAGTAAATAGGCATCTTATAAAACCTGTCTGGTCTTCTAGGAGCTGATGGTTGATAGTTAGACACTGAACATTTGGACTGGAAAACGTCCTGGAAAGCCTCAAGAACAGGAGGGACGGGGACTGGGGCAGGAGTACCCATTTCCAAGAAGCTGTGGTACCTCTTCTGTATATCAGAGATCTGAGTGCATTGCCTTTCAAAATGTTTCATCATGTTCTGGATAGTCTTCCCCAAAAGGAAGCTTCCTCAATATGGGAATCCAAAGCAGGGAGTCCTTTTCATTCGAAGAGAGTTGCCCAAGAGAATGCAGTTGAGAAGAACAGTCTAGAATCACAATAGTGTTCCTCTTCTTCAGGAGATACCAAAGTAGGTTTTTGAGGACTGGCCTATGGTTGTGCAGACCCAAAGGAAGGGGGTTTCAAATCCAAAATAGCTTTGAACAATCCCTGAGAGACATCTAACCACTTCTTTTCTCTAGCCATTGAGGGAGAGGCTACATGTCTAGTCTTCTGTTTTTCTTGGGCATGACGTCTGCATGGCTGAGACAGGGAGGTTCAGAACCCTACCTAACCACTATTAATGTACCTGGAATCTTTTCTCCAACTAATATTAGAAGGACGCCGTGAGGGTTCTCAGAAATGATGAGATGCAGTTCATAGGATGTATAAGCAGCTTGCAAGGCCTCAGGAGCCCCACCGGCCTCCTAAGGGGTCTCTGTAGCAGGCTACGGAGAAGAAACCCGACATACCATAGTTTGCAACCTCAGCAGTTATGTCGGTGGCTGAAACATTTGAATGCAGATCTGTTCTGACCCTCACGCGTCTTCTTTAGGTTGGAGAGGAAAGTCTAGGTATCCTGATTCTGCCATCTTGGACTGGGAGAAGTGGTTAAGACAATGAATACCAAAAAATGTGTTGAGAGAGGGGGTCTATATGACGCTATCGAATGGACTAAATAGCGAATGCTATTTAGTCGATCCGATACTGTCGAAATGGCAAAATAGCGAAGTCACGGAACATCAAATTTTTTCCCAGGGAAACAATTTGGTGGGCCGTCTTCGTGACTTTGCCATTTCTGCCACTATGGTGCGATCTCGGAGTTGGTATATTTAAGTAGGGGGTGTGGGGGGCACAGCCCCCACATTAAAATGGGGTGTGGGGGGGTGAAGCCCTTCCACTTAAATTTATGTTTTACGTTTTTTTTTTTTTTTTAAGGAGCAGCAAATTTTTTTCCTGGGAAAAAATTCACTGTTCTGTTTGTTCAATATTTTGTTTCGATATTATTGATACAATGAAATAGTGTTCGCTATTGACATTGTACGATAATATGATATAGACGCGAGAGAGGAAAGCTTCAACCTAAGGATTTTGGAAATAAATAACTGACAAATGGAGCAAGATTTGTGACTGCGTGCTGGCCCTAGACAGAAAAGACAGTGTGCAAAGACAGGATCTACCTACTATACTCTTACTTACACTTACCCTGTTAGTGGGCATCTAACAAATCTGAACAGAAATAGTACAAGCAAAAAAGGAAGGTTCCTCAATGGGGGACTTATCTAAAAAAAACAATCGAATGAATACAATAGTTGTGTACGAATAAGAAGTTATGTACTCACCATAACGTTCCATCTGAGTAGGTGACTTCATTTGTCTGCAACCTTTGGGTCTTGGATCCGAACTCGGATCCGAGCCGGCAACTTATTTCATAGCTTAGAGATCCGAGCTCCTAGCTCCTCCCCTTACCCATAATCCCCTGCCAACCCTCACTGACCTCAGATCAAGTTTGCCCGTATACAAAAAAGCCGAAGGCTAATACATCCCGAAGGATATAATAGAAGGACATACAGGAACAAGAAAATTTCTGAGGGCCAGGGGGAAGGAGGGGGGGATGGTTGCAGACAAATGAAGTCACCTACTCAGATGGAACGTTATGGTGAGTACATAACTTCTTAATCTGAAGTAGGTACTTCATTTGTCAGCAACCTTTGGGACAGAGTCCCCAGCTACCTGAATCTTGGGTGGCCATCATGGAAGGATGTTCTGGAGCACTGCAGAGCCAAAGGACGCTCTCCCTCTGGAGATAATGTCCAGCTTATAATGGCTGATAAAGGTATGAGATGAGGCCCAAGTGGCGCGGGACAAATATCATCCAGTGGAACTCTAGATCTAAAGGCTGCAGAGGTAGATACAGAACGAGTAGAGTGCGCACGAATTCCCTGAGGTGCAGGCCTCCCAGAAGTGTCATAGGCCAAGAGAATACACTGTGAGATCCATCGTGACAAAGTTAACTTAGATTTGCACAGACAACTGCGCTTCTACATTCACAGGACTGCTGGTCATAGGCAATCCGACCAGTTGTTCATTTCTTTTTCCAAATTTAACCTAGGTAAATCTGTCTCTAAGGAATGAAGTTTGTATTCTCCCTTGTTCCGATACTTAGGGAAAAAACTGGTAGGTTAATGGACTGATTGATATTGGCCTCTGAAGTAACCTTGGGAAGAAAAGAAGGACTGGTCCTGAGGTACACTCTATCCTGATGAAAGGCCAAGTATGGGGGTTTCACACAAAGGGCCTGAAGCTTGGAAACTATTTTCGCCGAAGTAATAGCGACTAGGAATGCCGTTTTCCAAGAAAGGTACTTAAGATTGACCGAGGCAGCTGGTTCAAAAGGGGGAGCTGTCAAGGCCTATAAAACTAGAGCTAAATCCCAAGGGGGTACAATTTCTCTGACAGGAGGTCTGAGCAAGTAAGTACCCTTGAGAAAGGTCTTACACAATTTCGCTGTAATCAAGGGGCCCGATTCATGCCCCACATGGTAATAAGAAATAGCTGCTAGTTGAACCTTAACTGTAGAGCAGCTAGCCCCCTGATGGAGCAGACCTGTAAGGAACTCCAAGACAGACGGTAACGGGGCTGTGAAGGGGTCTAAGTTATTATTCTCCGCCCAGATGGAGAAGCGTTTCCACTTACTACGATAGACTCTCCTAGTGGAAGGTTTATGTGCTGCTACGAGAATGGCTTTAACCGGTGAAGAGATTCCGGGAGTCCTGACTAGGAGTGGAACTGGAGCAGCCACTCTGTCAGCTTGAGGTTGTCCAGATTCGGGATCGGGAGGTCCAGGGGATGAGATATTAGATCCGGGAGCGGATCTAGAATCCAAGGCGGATTTACCAGGTGAGACCACAGGTAAGGGAACCACGTTTGACAAGGCCAGAATGGGGCAATGAGGATCATCCTGCTCCCCAACCGACTGGCTTTCTGTATGAGTTTCAGCATCAGGGGCAGAGGTGGGTAGGCATAAAGTAGACCGGGGGGCCAAGCATGCACCAGAGCGTCTCTCGAGGATTCCCTGACGGGGGGAATTAGAGCGAAGTAGCTGTTGCATTTCGTATTCGAGGGAGAGGCGAAGAGATCGCAACAGGGTTGCCCCCACACGGCAAAAATTTTCTTAGCTACCTGGGGATTGAGAGACCACTCGTAAGGGGAAAGGAGGGTGCGGCTGAGTCTGTCCGCCAGTATGTTGGACCGTCCCGGAATGTGCGTTGCAACAAGAAAGCGGTTGGTAGAAATCGCCCATTCCCACACTCTCATGGCCTCTCGACAAAGAGGATAGGACCTGGTTCCCCCCTGTTTGTTGATGTACCAGACCACTGACATGTTGTCCGTCTGTATCGCAATAGTCCCTACCGGAAGAAGGTTCTGTAGTGCTTGCAACGCCAATAGCACCGCCCTTATCTCCAGGACACTGATATGCAAGGAAATCTCTGTGTCGTTCCACATGCCTTGGACTGTCTTGCCTGCGCAATGCCCCCCCCCCCCCCCCACCAGAGGCGAGAGGTGTCCGTGGTCACTGTGGCGAGGGGAGGAGGTGTGGAGAAGGGACGTCCTGTATGGAGATCCGGGGATTGGAGCCACCATACGAGAGCCGTCCTGCACGCCTTGCTGATGGAAATAGGATGGTTCAGGGGGTAACAATGAAACGACCATTGGACTTGAAGGGTCCATTGCAGCACCCTCATGTTCAGACGAGCCAATGGCAAGAGAGTAATTGCTGCCGCCGCCATGGAGCCTAGAGCCCTCAGGACCAATCCCGCCGGTGAAGCTGTAGATTGGAGGATGGCCTGTACATGCAGCCTCAGGTTCTGAAGACATTCCGCGGTCAGAAATGCTAGGAGATTTCTTGTGTCCAATTTGGCCCCTATAAACTCTATCACCTGGGTAGGAGCAAGAGAGGATTTGTTCATGTTGATGGTGATGCCCAGCTGGGGGGCCAGCCGGAGGAAGTAGTCCCTCGCTGAGCAAAGTAGATGCCTTGTCGGGGCGGTCAGGAGCCAGTCGTCCAGGTATGGAAACACCTGCATTCCATGGAGTCTCAGGTGGGCCGCTATCACTGCTAATACTTTGGTAAACACCCTGGGGGCTGTGGTGAGACCAAAGGGAAGGACCCTGAACTGGTAGTGACTGGCTCCTAGCCGGAAGCGGAGAAACCTCCTGGATCATCTGTCCATAAGAATGTGGTAGTATGCATCCTTGAGGTCTATAGAGCACATCCAGTCGTTCTCCCGCAGTAGGGGGAGAATAGATTGAAGAGTGACCATTCGGAATTTTTCTTTGGTTACCGACAGGTTCAGAAGGAAGAGGTCTAGGATTGGTCTTAAGTCCCCCGTCTTTTTTGGCACCAGAAAGAACCTGGAGTAAAACCCTAATCCAAGCTGGTCTGGGGGACGGGTTGGATGGCTCTTTTTTCTAGCAGCTGCTGGATCTCTGCAGCTGCTACCTCCCTCTGATCGGGTGGTACATCGGGGAGGCTTTTGGTTCTGGGGACATGATATATGGGAATTTGGTAACCTCTGGACATGATACGAAGCACCCAGCGATCTGATGTGATGGACTCCCAAGCTGCCAGGTGCTTCGAGAAACGCCCCCCGACTGCCTCCAGAGTGGAGCAGTCGGGCAACCCCTCAGGGTTGTTGTGTGGGTCGGTCAGAGAAAGGTTCTCTGGACCCAAAATTCTTCGGGCCCCCTCTGCCTCTAGGGCGGCGTCCTCCTTGTCCTACTCTGCCACGGAAGGACTGGTTGTCCGCAGCAGGCTGGGAATGTTGTGATTTCCGGAACCACATCCTCTTCTGTCCCTTTTGGTTCTTGGAGAAGGACATCTGGGGAGCGGAGAAGCGGACTCCGACGGCAGACAACGTCTTCCCGTCCTTTTCGCTCTGGACTAAAGTGTCGTGAACGGTCTTGCCAAATAAGGCAGAACCATCAAAAGGGGCATTCGCAAATGACGCCTTAAAGGGTTCCACGAAGTCACAATGTCGGAGCCAGGCCTGGCGTCTCATGACTAGGCCCTGCTCCGCTGGCTCTAGCGGCTCCCTCTGTAGCATGGGACAACAACCGCATAGATGTATTAGATATCGATCTTAGAGTGGCCATGCGAGTGGAGTACAATTGCTTGTCCTCTGCCGACATGGACTCCAGGGGGGAAGCAGCGTACTCTTTGATAAGGTCTCGCTGCATCCTGATAATGTGTGCCATATAGTTCAGAGACCTTACTGAGAAGGTCGCTGAACTAAAAACCCGCTTCCCCAGGCGATCCATCGAGCGGGACTCTTTGCTCGGTGGATGGACCGAGGGACTCTCCTGAGCCAATTCCCTCTTGGTGGCTGCCGCCGTCAACATGGCATCTACAGGGGGACCCTTGCTCCAGTGGGATCTGTCTGCAGGGGGGGGCTCAGAATTCGATCGGGGCGTTTGGGAACTGGCTCCACAGTGTCCGGCTCCTTCCACGCCCTGGTGGTAATAAGGTCCACCGGAAGGGATACCCAAGAGGTAGACGGTCCTGCTTCGAATGCCTCCAGGAACACGGACTCGTCGGAGGAAGCCTTGGGGACAGACCACCCCCCCTAATCCTGAGCATTTCCATGATGTCTCCAAAGGAGACATCTTCGGGGGGGGGGGGGGGTTTGACCTAGGGGAGCCTTCCCCTTCATCCAAGTCCGTGTCTTCTGTTAAGGACTCGGGGGAGTCCACGTGTCTCCTCTTACACTTGTGCTTATGAGGCACATCCTCGGGGGAGCTGTCCGAGGAGGTCTCACCAGCAACGACCTGTTCCAAGGGAACAACCCGAGACATCGAAGCAGGCTGTCCCTGAGGCCGGGTGATGGAAGCCTGACTCAGCCAAGAGGGAGTGCGGGATGGAGCCGAAGCAAGGGCCGGGGGTCCGGATGCCCTCAACAGAGCCCTCTCCACTGCATCGAAGGCCGAGGGGGAGTCGCTCTCTCTGGGATCCGAAAGTCTACTCCCACTCGGATCCGATGGAGGGATTGGAACCGGCGCCGAGACCATCGGATCCGAAGGACCCGTGTGCTCCGACCTGGACGGAGCTGAAGGCACACAGAATCCCACGGATCCGAAGCTCGGCCCACGGCTCCGAGAGCTCGGATCCGACAAGGAAGGACCCGACAGACTCGAGGGCAGAGTCGGATCCGAAGTACCCAGTACTGTCGGCGCCGACCCACCCCCGGGCTCCAACGTTGCCTGGCTCCGTATGCTCCGAACCCGAAAAGCGGGTCGGAGAAGGAGCTATCGGGGCAAAAAAAGGTGTTGAGCTCCCGGGGGGGGGAGGCATGAGCACTCCCAACTGCAGCTGGGCCTGGATGAACCATTGCATCATCCGGTCCAAGTCCGCATCTGAAAGGCTGTAGGTAGATCTCGACAAGGCCACCGAGGCGGGCCGGGAGTGCCGCCTCGATGACCTCGACGGAGATCGGGTCTCCTCCTCCTCAGGTCCCAAAGAAAAGCACGGGGATCGGAGCCGAGGAGGAGGAGACCTGGAAGCCGTGGAGGGAGAAGCCCGCTTAGCCGGGGGGGTCCGAAGCGGAGGCCTCGGCCCGCCGCTTGTGGTGCTTCTCCCTCCTTTTCTCCCTCCTGGCCTCCCTCTCCTCCGGCGCTTTAGTGGGAGTTTGAGTCCCGGCCGGGGGGGGGCAAGAGTGGCCACCACCGAGGACTGGAGTGGTGCCCCGGGAGTACCAGAGGCCGAAGCCAGATCCGGGGGCAAAAGTCCTGCCAGGATCAGCTTCGACCTACGGTCTTTCAGTGCCCTGGGGTTGAACCCCGCACAAATAGAACACCCAGAGGAGAGGTGTTCAACCCCAAGGCACCGAACACACCGAGTGTGGCCATCCGCTGGTGAAAGCTTATGGTCACACTCGGTGCACTTTGAGAAAATAGGCTTTGGGGCCTCAGACATAGTTTTTTTTTTAACAACAAAAAAGATTTAAAACTATGACTAAACTACCTCACACAGACCAGGCCCCAACACACAACAGTCCACACACACACTACGCACCAGCGAAGGAGGGGGAGGAATTACACTTAAAAAAAATAAATAAATAAAAAATAAAGGTATACTGACAAAAAGGGAACCTAACCACACGCAAACAGTTAACTATAAATAAAATGTGAAAAATATGGATTTTTAGAACAAAAAAGTTGTCACTTAACTACCACACGCCAGGAGCTCAGGAATCTAGAAGCATATGCAAGAGCGGCAAACTAGATCTGAGGTCAGTCAGGGTTGGCAGGGGATTATGGGTAAGGGGAGGAGCTAGGAGCTCGGATCTCTAAGCTATGAAATAAGTTGCCGGCTTGGATCCGAGTTCGGATCCAAGACCCAAAGGTTGCTGACAAATGAAGTACCTACTTCAGATCTTACCATACCCCTAGATGTCCTTCTCTTCCGTGTTGCAGTATTCATAACAGAAGGGAGGTTGCTGCCTGCGGTGCTGACATTCGGCCAGTATACTGAAGTCTTGCTCCAGAGGGGTACGTGTGATGTCCTGCGCCACAGCCATAGAGCAACGTAAGGTATAAAAGTGACATCTGCACGTACCCTCTTTAGAATGGATTGCTGCATACAGTAGTACTCCTGGAGATTTAAGGAGGGTCAAGGTAGTTAGATCCTGCATACTCACATGTGGACTAGAATAAGGGTACTTATTAGGCTGTGATTAGTGGAGAAGTCAGCAAGAAGGCAAGATGATGATGTGCTCATAGATAAGTAAGGTATAATAGGCAGGAGAGCAAAAGGGGCAGGAAGGGAGGGACTGAAAACTGCAACATGGAAGAGAATGACATCTAAGGTTATGGTAAGTTCTTACACAACTATTCTATGTCCTTCCATTCACATGTTGCAATATTCATAACAGTAGGGAGAATGCCAAAGCTTTTAGGTATGAACCTGGGTGGAGACCAGGGGTCCTTGGTTAATGAGACCCTGAAGAATGGACCTGGTGAACCCAGTTCTAGCCCTAGAGGCCAGGTCCAGTTTGCAAGGTTTGGTAAATGTGTGTACCGATGCCCAAGTGGCAGCTTCTAGAATTGAGGCATAGTCAACCGCCTTGAAAAAGGCGGCTGAAGAAGCAGCTGCCCTGGTAGAGTGTGATTTGACATGGCCCTGTAAGGTTTTACCTTGAGCAGAATAACACATTCCAATGGATTTTGAGATGCATGAAGAATGGTTTGTTTGGTAACTGGTTTCCCTAGAGCCCTAGGATGGAAGGAAATGAAAAGCTGATCAGATTTTCTAATAGGTTTTGTCTTGTATAAGTAATACTTCAGTTGTCTGTGTACAACTACAGAGTGCAGTGTTCTCTCAGAGGCATTTTGGGGGTAAGGGTAAAAAACAGGAAGGTTGATGGTTTGGTTTAATGAAAGTTCATTAACCACCTTTTGCATGAAGGAGGGATTAGTCCTGAGGGCAGCCCTGTCCTTGTAGAAAATGAGGTAAGGAGGGATGGCCATAAGGGCTTGTTTCTCTGATACCCTCCTGGCGGAGGTAGAGGGGCCCCTAGTAAGACCAGTTTTAGAGGTGCACAATTTTAGGGTTACTGAATGTGCTGGTTCAAAAAGGAGGGAGTGTTAGTTTTTCTAGTACAAAATTTAGGTCCCAAGGTGGAGAGATAGGCTTCCTGGGGGGCCTGATATGAAGGACTCCTTTCAGGAACAGCTTGACATCCAATCTGGACACCAGCAGTGGTAACATGGGCAGACAGGCAGAGATAGCAGATAAATGGACTTTGACTGATGAGTAGGTTTAGTCCTGAGTGAAGGACCTCACACAAATAGGAAAGGACCAAGGGAACAGGGATAGTCATAGGGTCCTGTTTTTCCTCCGACACCACTTGGAAAATCTTTTCCATTTAGCAGTGTAATTTCTCCTGCTGCTAGGTTTCCTGGCCTCCTGCAGAACATTGAGTACGTCCTCTGACTATAGGTGTCTGAAGGGGATAAGAACCCTACCACCTATAAGGTCAGCTTTAAGTTGTTCACTTGGGGGTGTAATTGGGATCTCCTGTTTTGTGTGAGCAAGTCTATCCAGTGGGGTAACCTGTGGTAATTGCCCTTGGCTAGTAGGTAGAGAAGGAGAAAAGTACAGTTTTGTACCTACCATAAATGTAGATGTTCGAAGATCCACATTGCTGCAGTCCTGACACTTGGGTAGTCCGCTGTCCCAGTCGGCCCGAATACCAAAGTATAAGGCTGATGTCGGTCAAGGCGCATTAGTCTGACGTCAGGGTACAAATGCGCATGACCGACGTCATTTCCTCAGTCTTTTCTTGCCCCAGATGTCAGAAGACCCTAAAAAGATAAGGCCAAAAAAAAACAACAATACACCAAACACCCCTGTACCAATATATATATGTACAATATATACAAAGACAGAAAGGTACAATCCTACCCACACAACCACCCCTAAACACAGAGGGGAAGGAGGGAGGGTAAATTGGACTGCAGCAATGTGGATCTTCGAACATCTACATTTATGGTAGGTACAAAACTGTACTATGTTCTTCATCTCACATTGCTGCAGTCCTGACACTTGGGTAGAATCCCAAAGCAGAGGTAAGGGAGGATGGCAAATCACAAAGAAGCAGGAGCTGACAACATGCCCTGTAAAATAGCAGTGGCAAAACCAGCCCTAGATTTAGAGTAGAGAGGAAGGTGGTAATGCTTAGAGAAGGTATGCACTGAACTCCAAGTAGCTGCCTCCAAAATATCCTTAGTTGCCACCCCCCTTAGAAATGCTGTAGAAGTGGCAGTAGCCCTAGTGGAATGAGGCCTAATCCCAGCTGGAATCTCCTTGCCATGATGGGAGTAACAAAGTAATGCAAAACCCAATCCACTTAGAAATAGTTTGTTTTGACACAGGCTTACCCTGAGAACTCAAAGCAAAAGAAACAAACAACTGCTGAGACTGCCTAAAATCCTTAGTCCTGCTTAAATAATAACGTAATTGCCTGTGTACATCTAAAGTGTGCAAAATCTTTTCCCCTTATTTTGGGGATTTGCATAAAAGGTAGGCAAATGAATAGTTTGGTTTAAAGCCACACTAGAAACCACTTTAGGCATAAAGGAAGGATTAGTACGTAAAGATACCCTATCCTTATGAAAAATCAGGAAAGGCTCAACCGCCATAAGGGCCTGCAATTCAGACACCCTTCTTGCAGAGGTAATGGCTAACAAAAAAGCAGTCTTCCATGACAAATATTTCAATTCAGCAGTAGCTGCAGGCTCAAAAGGTTGTAGAGTGAGTTTCTCCAAAACAAAATTGAGGTCCCAAGCAGGAGTAGGAGCTCTACGTGGGGGTCTTATATTCTTTGCCCCTCTAAGAAATTGCTTGAACAAAGGATGAGAAAACAATGGTGGGTCACAATCATAGTGAGCTGAAATTGCTGCAGCATGAATCTTAATGGAAGAGAAAGACAAACCTTTGTCCAATAACTCAGTAAGATATTGAAGAGCCACACTCAAATTTGGCTCAGAAACATCCAAATTAAAAATCTCTTCCATTTTCCTGCGTACACTTTCCTTGTACTAGGTCTTCTGGCTTCCATAATCACATTCAAAACTTGTTGAGGAAGCTGAGACCTGCTATGGTTCAAAACAGAATATGCCTGGCTGTTAGATGAAGAGAGTGAAGCTTGACATTGAGTAGATGCCCGTCCTTCTGAGACAATAGGTGTGGAATCAAAGGTAAGGGCCATGGAGGCTTCCTTACCAGACTCCTCAGCAATGGGTACCAGTGCTGTCGAGGCCAATCTGGAGCTATTAAAATCATCCTTGGCTTGTCTTGTCTGACCTTTAGGAGTACCTTTGGGAGGAGAGGCAGAGGTGGAAAGGCGTACACATGAAGATTTTTCCAACTGAAAGAAAGAGCATCCACTTTCCAGGCTGTGTGATGAAACCTTTTCGTGCAAAACTTTGGCAGCTGGTGGTTTAGTGGAGAAGCGAACAGATCTATGTCTGGAGTTCCCCAGGACACTGTCAATGTCTGAAATACATGAAGATCCAGTTTCCACTCGTGGGGATCCATGATTTGCCTGCTTAACACATCTGCTAAGGAGTTCTGTGCTCCTGGCAGAAACCTTGCTTGAAGGCCTAAAAGAACCTTGAGCTCTGCCCCTACCAGTTGCAAGCTTAACGCAGTCTCCCACAAAATCATTGCTTGCCTGCATAGAGGATAAGAATGTGTTCCCCCTTGTTTGTTGATGTACCACATGACAGTTGTGTTGTCTGTTAGAATCAACACCTGCCCTGGAAGAAGTAAATCCTTGAAAGCCAGTAATGCAAACTGGACTGCTAACATCTCCTTCATGTTGATATGTAGATGCTGCAGTCTGGCAGGCCACTTGTCTTGTATCCACTTTCCATTCAGATGAGCTCCCCAAGCTGTGTCTGAGGCATCTGTCGTTAGAATCTGACTCGCCTCTGGCCGGGTCACAGAGAGTCCCTTGTTTAGGTGACATTCCTGAGCCCACCACAAAAATTCCTTTTGAATGCAAGGTATTATTTGAATGACAGTGTCCAAATCCTGGCAGTGCTGTGTCCATACATTTTGAGATACCATTGTAGCTTCCTCATATGCAGTTTGGCATTGGGAAGTACCAGAATACAAGATGCCATGAACCCTAAGGCTTGAAGGACTGTCCTTGCAGTCAGCCCGGACTGATGAGATAGTTGATGGAAGTAAAGAGAAAGATTCTTTTGTTTGTCCGGGGTTAAAAAGGCCATCTGGGTTGCTGTATTCAGTCTCACACCCAGAAAGCACATGTCTTGAGAGGGTACTAGACTGGACTTTATTTCGTTCACAGAATACCCTAGGCATCTTAGCACTGCTATCACATATTCCAAATGCTGAAGAAGCACGTCCCTTCCTTGAGCCAGAAGTAGGCAATCGTCCAAATAAGGATAGATTTGTATTCCTTTTAGCCTGAAGAAAGCTATCACTGGAGCCAGAACCTTTGTGAATACTCTGGGCAGTAGATAAGCCAAAGGGCAATGCAGAGAACTGATAATGAGAATTCCCAGCTCGAAAACGCAGATACTTCCTGCAAATTAGTCTGATAGGAACATGAAGGTAAGCTTCCTTGAGATCCAAAGTTACCATCCAGTGATCTTTGCCCAGCAGAGGTAAAAGCTGTTGTAACGTCAACATTTTGAACTTGGGAATGTCCAGATAAGTGTTGAGGATAGACAGATCCAAAATTGGTCTCCACGTGTTCCCCTTTTTTGGTACTAGGAACAGGCGAGAATAAAACCCTAGGCCCCTTTCTGGCACAGGAACCGGCTGAATGGCCCCTATTTGGAGCAACAGAGAAATTTGCCTGTGAGCCTCTTTCCTTTGTTGAGGAGGAATGTCTGGCATGCCTTTGAAAGGAGGCAAGGTATGGAAATAAAACCTGTAACCGTGGTGAATGATATCCAATACCCATCTGTCTTGGGTAATTAAACTCCAGTTTTCTTTGAAAAGTGCCAACCTTCCTCCCAAAGGTGCTGCCAGACGAGAAGATTCTGGCAGCTGAAAAGGCAGGTCATTGGGTCTGTTTACGAAAGGACTGACCCCTGCCCTCACCAGCAGACTGAGCAGGTGAACTCCCTGTTCTACGCCTAAAAGAACCTTGAGCTCTGCCCCTACCACGTCTAGACCTACCCCTAGACTGGGAATCATAAGCAGGATATGTCCACCCCTTGGTAGGCCAATTTCTACTAAACTTCGGAGGCTGAACCTGCAAAAAATCTTTAACAGTCTGCATAGACTTAGCCTTGTCTTCCATTTTCTTTAGAACTGCTTCCACAGGTGAACCAAACAACACATCAGATTGTAAAGGAGCATCTAAAATCCTTGTCTTCACATGCTCAGCTAAATTCTGATCCCTCAGCCAGGCGTGCCTGCGAAGAACCGAACCAGTGGCAGCCACCCTCAAGAGGCCTGCACAGCATCAAAACCACATTGCAAAGAATGCTTACCCACCTGTTCAGAAACATGAACTAAATCCTGCAACTCTTTACACTCAATACCTTCCGCCAAAGCATCTACCTTAGACTTTAATTGTGAAAGGAGATAATTTTGGTATTTCAACATGTGAAACTGGCAATTCAAAGCTCTCATGGCCAAAGTGGAAGAAGTATACACTTTCTTTCCCCATCTATCCAAAGCCCTTGCCTCTTTATCCGGAGGAACAGGATTTTTAACAACAGAAGCCTTAACACCTTTAGGCCCCTGTGAAACAGTTTCTGGGTCTGCCCTAGGACTCTTAAAAGATACTTATGAGCTTCAGGCACCCTATAATATCTATCCGGTTTAACTGGAGCAGGAGGCAAAGAATCGGGGTTCAGAGAAGCCTCTGCAAAACATCCTCCACCACATCTAGAACAGGAGGTATAGCTAAAGGCCTATGCTGGGGTAGAAATAAAAATTCCCTAAGCCTTTTCCTGGAATCAGAGAAATCCTGACCTTCCCATTTAAAATGCTCCCTCATGGAATGAAGAGTCTCTGAAAATGAAAAATCCTCAGGAGGAGAAGCAGAAGGAGTAGAATCATCTACATCAGAATCAGAGTAAGGGGAATACTCCTGCAAGTCTTCAGCCGAAGACTCAGAAGCATCCGAACACTGCTCAAAACTCCCAAGCTCAGGTTCCACCCTAGGCCTCTTATCAGGAGGGGGCATAGAACCTCTAATCATTGTAATCAAATCCTCTGCCATATTAAGCATATGCTTCTTAGGTACAGACCCTGAAGAACTAGGGGTAACACCTGAAACAAAACCTGGCCTGCCCTGGGAGAAGCCTTGGAAACAGCAGGAGGGCCTAACCACCTTAGGAAGGGAGGGAAGAACAGCTACCTGAGAAGCCCCTTCCGCCTGGCCTACCTCCTGAGAGGTCACATCTTGCAGTAATAAAGTCTCTCCCTGGGATTCCAAAGAAATTTCTGGCTGAACCTCTGGCTCCACCGAGCCCTCTAAAGAACGGGCGTCCGTAACGGCCGGTTCTTCCAGCCTAGGCTTTGCTGTTTTGTCCTTGCGCTTTTTTGAAAGCGGCGCCGGAGCATCCGACGGCATTTTATAATTACACCGCTTCCCAAAAACTAACCTGGCACAATCTAATCTTCTCTTTATAGTGCGTTTGTTAAATCTAGCACAAGAGCGACAGCCAACAACGTCGTGCTCAGGCCCTAAGCAAGGTATACACAAGGTATGGTAATCCCTATGAGGTATCTGTTTCCCACAAGAAATACAGTTATTCACTTTTTCTGACATCCGGTAAAATACTGAGGCAAGAAAAAACCAAAATATTCACCAACGGGGTACTTAGCCAACTTGGATTCGGTCTGAAACTCCGACTTCGGAAAATCTCAGAACGCCAACCTGCACTTGCAAAACTGCTTCTGCATCGGACCATGCGGCAAAAAAGACTGAGGAAATGACATCGGTCATGCGCATTTGTACCCTGACGTCCTGACGTCAGACTAATGCGCCTTGACCGACGTCAGCCTTATACTTTGGTATTCGGGCCGACTGGGACAGCGGACTACCCAAGTGTCAGGACTGCAGCAATGTGAGATGAAGAACATCCAATGTTGTTTTGGCCACTAGGGAGTCACCAACAGGATTTTTGGGCTGTACTTCTGGATCTTGAGAACAACTTTCTAAGTCAGAGTGAAGGGTGGGGAAGGAAAGGAGAAGGTGTCTACTTTCCAGGCTTGTGGATGTGGGGTCCCTGTGCAACATTTGGGCATCTGTTTGTTCTGGGAGGAGGCAAACAGATCTAGTTGTGGAATACCCCACCTGTGTATAAGATCTAGGAATACATCTCTGTGAAGCATTCATTCATGAGAGGGAGCTGAGGTTCTCCTTAGATAGTCTGCCATAACATTCTCTGTGAAGGAAATGTAAACTGCTAGTAGACAGACGTTGAGTGTTGTTGCCAAGGTCCACATTTGGATGGCTAAGCTGCAAAGGGGGTAGGATCTTGTCCCCCCTTATGTTTATCTACCACATGACAGCCATGTTGTCCGGGATCACTTTGAGAGTCCCTGAAAGTAGGGCTGTTTTGAAAGTTTGTAGGGCTAGGTGGAGTGCCCTCATTTCTTTGACACTCATGTAGTCCCTTAGTCTTAGTGTGGACCATTTTCCCTGCACAGTGATCTGTCTTCGGTTGTGCTGTAGCACTGCCCCCCTACCCAAGTCTGATGTGTCTGTGGTGAGTTCTTGCCAGTGGGCAGGTACCTGTAGTGGAATTCCTTGGTTGTGATGGATGGCAGAAATCCACCACTAGGAAAAGTAAAAACAAACACTGTACCAAACGAACAAAGAAGGGTACTGCAGCCACAAATCCAAAGTCCGAAAACACGTTAGGTTCTTTAACGTTCAGAAAGTTTATTTAAAACAACAACATTTTCATGGCTAAACATAAGCAACTTCTTCATATTTAAAAAGTCCGCTCACTTCAGCAGGGTTCTATTAACCAATCAGTTTAGTACCTCAATAATTGACTAGTTACAATGAATAAAACTTTGAAAGCAACGCAGACAAACACATTAACCAACTGTATCAGCTGCTATATTAAAAAACAGTATTGTACCCAATGTAAGCTATTCTTTACAGGTTGAAATCAGTAAAGTTAGTGTGAACAATAGAAATTTATAAAATAAATAAGCATATATAAAATAACAAAATAAGGAAATTTAAAAGACAATGTAATGTTCAATTGTTTTCACAAGTTGACTTCTTACTAGAACTAAATAAAACAGTCTCTACTGAAACTAGGAAAATGAACTAGTGTCTGTAACTAAGACAACGCTTTAGTTTAAATGTAAAAACTATATTGCAGTTGACGTTAAGTCCTGGATAGCAAAAGACATTTAATGACAACTGCCTTTCCAGTTCACTACGTTCTAATAACAGTAAGGTATGACCCCACTGATGTCTTTGTCTAAGACAACTCTTTAATTTAAGTATGCAAGCTATATTGCAGTTGTCGTTAAGTCCTGGGTAGAAAAAGGCATTTAATGACAACTGCCATTCGAGTTCGCGACATTCTAATGTCAATGAAGTAGGTCCCCCCCTGATGTCATGTGTAATTTGGTCTATAGCCAAGAATTGAAAAGAATGGTCACCTTTTGTATCTATGTGCTTCGCTAAAGCATTATCACTTTTACTTTTTGAGATAGCATAAATATATTCGTATATTCTGTCTTTGAATTTGCGGTCTGTTTTTCCCACATAAAATGTGGGACAATTTTTACAGACTGCCAAGTATATGATACCTTTAGAGTTGCAGTCAAGTTTATACTGGATCTGGTATTTTTTGTCTCCTATCTCAAATGAATTACTATTTTTTACGTTTTTACACATCCTACAAAAACCACATTGGAAACGACCTCTAATTCTGTTGTTAGTTCTTAATTTCTTAGTTTCAAGAAGATTCTTCAAATTAGCTCCTCTCTTGTAAATAGTAAAGTTGGGGCCAATCCTTTCCATTAGTAAGTTATCCTTAAATAATAGGTACCAGTTCTTGTGAAGAATAAATTTGACTTGGTCACTGTCTTTATTAAAAGTAGAAATAAAACTGGACCTATAAAGATGGGAGGTGGCTCCCTTATTAACTGAACATACATTACTACTACTAGGAGCCCTATCCAGTGAGTTTGTAGACTGTAAATTATCATCAGTAACTATATGGTTAGTATTATGAACACTCCTGTCCTGCAAAATGGGGAGAAAAGTACCTGTCATACGTTTGTTTTTTACCTCTATTACTAGTTCCTGTATTAGTTGATTTGGGTACCCCCTATTAACAAACATGTTCTCCAGTTTCTCGCATTCCACTAAGAAGTCAACGTCTAGAGAGCACATCCTCGCTGCTCTAACCAGTTGACCCTTAACAATAGAGCGTTTCTGTTTGAAATGGTGTGCACTGGAGAAATGCAAGAAGGAGTTACAATAAGTAGGTTTTCTATAAATGGTTGAACTCAAATAATTATGACCAGGAACTTTAATTAGTTTTACATCCAAATAATCAATACTAGTTTTGTCAAATTTGTATGTGAATTGGAAAAAAGGAGTAGTGGTATTTAAATAGTCCACAAATTGGTCAGCAGTTGGTCACCTTTAAAGATGATAAATATATCATCCAAAAATCTCGTATAATATACGAGTAAGTTTACCATGTCAGGTTGATCAAAAATAAACAGTTTTTCCCAATAAGCTACAAACATGTTTGCTAGACTGGCACCACATGGTGAGCCCATCGCTACACCATGCTTTTGTAAGTAATGCTGACCGTTAAAGGTAAAGAAATTATTGGTCAAAATAATATCAATGAGTTCAGAAACTAGTTCGATATCATAATTGGAGCATTTTTTTTCTTTCATCATTAGGGCTGTCCATTCAACTGCTTCCATATCTGGAATGGAAGTGTAAAGATCAACCACATCTATGGTCAAAAAGTTGAAATCTTGATCAATGGATAACTTATTAAGGTTATCTAAAAATGACCATGAGTCTTTACAGACTTGTGGGATTTGTTTCAAGTATTTTTGAAGGATAAAATCTACCACTTTAGCACATGGGTAGGTTAGGGAAGCTCTGCCATCAATAAGAGGTCTCATTGGTGGATGTAGCATGTCTTTATGAATTTTTGGAATCCCAAACATAATTGGTAGTTTAGGAAAAGGTATATTAATGTAGTTAAACGTGTCAATGTCGATTCTAGTTATGATAAACAGATCCCTAAAGTAGTTTTTAACTCTAGACAGAGCTACATTATACTCATTAAGTGAAACTTTAATATAAGCTGGACTGTCGAGTACTAGTTCCATTTTCTTGTTGTAATCATATCAAAAATGACCAGTCCCCCTCCCTTATCTGGTTTAATACAACGTACCATTAATGATCTTAACAAGTCTAAGGCTTGTGTTTGTTCCAGACTCACATTGTTGAAACTACAGTGTTTACCTTGTTTTCGGGTGGTTGGAATATGTCTGATGTCTAATTCACTAATATTTTCAAACAAACGAAGCAGGGGATGTAAAGGGGGGTTAAAAGTACTCAAGGGATTAAAGTTAGTGTTGGAACATTCATTATTACCAAAAAGAAAGGAAAGTTTTAATTTCCTTACAAAGCACTTCAAATCTATTAAAGTTCAAGCGATGTTAATATTTTTGCTATGGACAAAAGCATTACCCTTAGCCAGCAGGTCTATCAAAATTGGATCAATGGTGGCAGAGGAAAAGTTATACATATTAAAGTCACCACTAGAGTTTTTTAATATAACCAATTTTGGTGAAGCGTTCGGTTCCAAAGAGACTGTTAACGCTTCTTCCTGTTGTTCCAACCTCTATTCCTCTGATTCCGAGGGCCCCGTGGGTTTGAAGTCTTCTTGGTATTCACTTCTTGGCAAAAAAACCTGGTCATTTTGGATGTTGTTCAAAGGTTGAATTAACAGTTGCAAGTTATTGTTAACATTGTTGTTATTACTGTTATATGACCGTAGTCTTTCACTGCATCTCAAAGGTTAATTTACCTGGCAATTGGCAGTATCCATATTTGTGTTAAAGCCATGTAGTTGGTCAGAGTCTATGGTTGCAGACAAGTTGTTAGTAGGAGACACTAGGTTTTTTATTTAGCCAAACTTGGGCTTGAGGTCTAGGGTATGCAGACCCATTTGAATACGCCAAACGATCACGATTCAACTTCTTGATCTTATTTATTTTAAGATTTTCAAGGAGTTGATCTATACTGGTAAAAACCCTCCCATAGTCGTATTTATACCTGAAAAAATCGTCTGCTTTAATGTCTTTGTCCAAGTTGTTAACCTCTATAGATAATTCTTTAATTTGTAAAACATAGTGCTTAATCATTAATTCCATAAGTAAAAACCCTGAAGTGTCAAATAAATTTAACAACTCTTTATGAAATAATGAGTCCGGTATTAAACCTGTAGGAAACTGGTTGCACTTTAAACCTTTTGGCACCAGTTTTTCAGTTAAGCACTGTTTAAAATAAACTACCTCTAGTTGCAGTTTTTTCAATTTTAATAGTTTAAAGTCCAAATGCTGAGGTTAGTTTGTCAGTATTGTTGACCCATTCCATAAGTAGAGGAGCGCCAATAAGCCCTGTGCCGCTGGAATGGTTCACTGTTTCAGGCTTGTTAATGTCTCGCCGGGTCTCCTGTCCTGGAGGGAGAGAACCAGTAGTGTTACTCGTACCAGTTTGTTCACCTCTAATGTTGTTAGTTCTCGGTGTAATTGTACAATTAGAATCACACCTATTGCAATGCGGGTCCGCATTACAAGAATGTACTGCATTGCTATTTTGTTTATCCAACATATCAAGGCAGTTCACAATGTTGTCCATACGTTGAGTTAAAGAGTTCACAATGGTCGCCAAGTCGGAAGAAACCGGTTGTGGGGTGGAACCGAATAAATTCGGACTGGGTGGGCTGTCTGGTACTCCTGTAGCCATGACAAATGAAACCAAGAAAAAGTAAAAACAAACACTGTACCAAACGAACAAAAAAGGGTACTGCAGCCACAAATCCAAAGTCCGAAAACACGTTAGGTTCTTTAACGTTCAGAAAGTTTATTTAAAACAACAACATTTTTGCCGCTAAACATAAGCAACTTCTTCAGAAAAGTGAAAAATTACAAGTGAAGACATATTTAAAAAGTCCGCTCACTTCAGCAGGGTTCTATTAACCAATCAGTTCAGTACCTCAATAATTGATTAGTTACAATGAATAAAACTTTTAAAGCAACGCAGACAAACACATTAACCAACTGTATCAGCTGCTATATTAAAAAAACAGTATTGTACCCAATGTAAGCTATTCTTTACAGGTTGAAATCAGTAAAGTTAGCATGAACAATAGAAATTTATAAAATAAATAAGCATATATAAAATAACAAAATAAGGAAATTTAAAAGACAATGTAATGTTCAATTGTTTTCACAAGTTGACAATTGACTTCTTACTAGAACTAAATAAAACAGTCTCTACTGAAACTATGAAAATTAACTAGTGTCTGTAACTAAGACAACGCTTTAGTTTAAATGTAAAAACTATATTGCAGTTGACGTTAAGTCCTGGATAGCAAAAGACATTTAATGACAACTGCCTTTCCAGTTCACTACGTTCTAATAACAGTAAGACCCTACTGATTGTTCATGCTAACTTTACTGATTTCAACCTGTAAAGAATAGCTTACATTGGGTACAATACTGTTTTTTTAATATAGCAGCTGATACAGTTGGTTAATGTGTTTGTCTGCATTGCTTTAAAAGTTTTATTCATTGTAACTAATCAATTATTGAAATAAAGGATAACAGGAAACCAGACCAAAGAACAGCAAGCTTCAAAGCGAGACCTGACCAACGTAATCCACAAACTGAAGAATGCCAAGTACGTTGTTACAAAAGGACTTTAATAAAAAGAACAAGCGCTTTCGCTCGGCTAAATACCGAGCTTTCTCAAGTTGAAAATGGATTTAACAGTTACAAACAGTGGCATTATATAAGTCTTTCCCTATCACATGATTAGTTAATTAACTGCTAATTTCAAGTCAATTAGCTGTAAGTGAAAAATACTAGTGTAATAAAGGAATACTCGTATTTAAAAACAATTTAAATCAATTATTGAGGTACTAAACTGATTGGTTAATAGAACCCTGATGAAGTGAGCGGACTTTTTAAATATGTCTTCACTTGTAATTTTTTACTTTTCTGAAGAAGTTGCTTGTGTTTAGCGACGAAAATGTTGTTGTTTTAAATAAACTTTCTGAACGTTAAAGAACCTAACATGTTAGAGATCCACCACTAGATTTCTTTCTTCACAACACTGGAATAGGGGAAGAGGAGAGTCCAGGGAATGGTTGTGTTGGCTCCATAAGTTCAAGATCCAATGGATCTCTCTTATGTGGAGTCTTGCTAGGGGTAACATGGGTATCAGGGAAGGAATTCTTGTGCAGGTAATGAAGTGAGACTAGTGAGTTTCTTGAAGTATGTGCCAAGATCCAAGATTCTTTCTTCTGGGAAAAAGACTTTCATTAGGTCTGTTCTGATTATGCATCCCAAGAAAATCATGTCTTGTGTGGGTTGCAGATGCAACTTTTCATTGTTTATAGTGAACCCTAGGTGGGTCAAGGTTTAGATCACCTGTGTTAGGTGGTCTTGGCGGACTTGGCAGTCTTGATGAACCATCAGGTCATCTAGGTATGAGTACATTTGTATACTCTCTGTTCTACAATGAGCAATGAAAGGTGCTAGACATTTTGTGAACACTCAAGGGGCTGTGGAGAGCCCAAAGGGCAAGACAGAAAATTGAAAATGCCAGGAACCTACTGCAAAGCGAAAGAATTTCCTGTAGTCTGGGTGGATTGGTATGTGGAGGTATGCATTCTTCAAATCTAGGGCTACCATGAAGACCAGATTGGGAATGAGGAGCAAAGGTAAGGTGGTCATTTTGAAGCTGGGTACTTTGAGAAACAGATTTAGGAAAGAAGTCCAGAAATGGTCTCCATGGGTCATCTTTTCTTGGTACCAGAAACATTCTTGAATAAAATCCTTTGTTTTTTTGGGTGGGTGTTATTTGTTTTATGGTGCCTTGGGCTAGAAATTGTTGAATGATAGTGGGGAAGAGGTGGATTTGATTTGTTGGTGGTTGAGGAATTCCCTGGAATAGGGGCAGCAGCCACCAAGTCATGAAGTAACCCCTTTGAAAGATGAAGAGTACCCATTTTTCTGTAGTAATCTTCTGCAAGGAGGGTAGGGAGAGGGTGAGGAGAAGGGACAGAGGGGGTGTTTAGAAGTTGCAAAGGTAAGCCACAGAGGAGGTGGTCTGCCTTGGTCAGACTGTCTCCGAAAGGGTGGAGTGGTAGGAGTGGAAGGAAACCTGGCGGCAGAGGTTTTCCTTGGTTGCTTGCGTCCCTTTGTTTGAGGGGCTGAGGGAGGTTTGCCTCCTGACAAAGGAAGTTTTCTGTGGATAGTTACTGTGGTATCGGGGAATAGGGGATACCAGCAAATGTTTTAGGTTTTGCAAGCTCTTTTCCCCTCTCTTGAAGGGATTTAAGATGTTCAGCTGAGACTTGGCCAAAAAGGGCTTTATTGTCCAGGGGGGCATCCAGCAGTTTTGTTTGTACATCTAAGCGAAGAGGCTGAAGTCTTAGCCAGGAGTATCACCTTACTACTGAGCCAGAAGCAGTGGATTTGGATGATGCATCCACAGCATCGTAAGTGCACTTGGAGTGCCTAGTTACCTGGGATGCTACTGAGAGTACGTTGCTTAGCTGAATTTTAATACTGGATTCGGGTGTCTCTGAAAGTAGGGTAGAAGCCTTGGCAATTGTGTCCAGGACAACTTAGCCATGTGGGTTTGGTAGTTCAATGCTCTTATAGCAAGAGTAGAGGAGGTAGATACCTTTTTTCCTAGTCTCTCCATAAATTTACTGTCCTTATCAGTAGGATAGAGGGCAGTAGTAGGTAACTGTCTACATGTTTTATCTGCAGAGACTGCAATAACAGCAGGGTCTGCTGGTGGGTTTCTGAAAAGGAACTGGGTGCCCTGTGGGACCTTATAGAAATGGTCACGACATTTAGAGGCTGGGGGCTGTGAGTCAGGGTCTTGAGAGGCGGCTAAAAGGGCATCCTGGAAGGCACAGAGCAAAGGAGGCACAGCCGAAGGGGATGGCTGTTCCATTTGGAGCGGGTCAAAATACTTTTTCTTACTATCCGAGGCCTGCCATTTAAAATGTTCCCTCATGAGTGAAAAGGTACCACCAAAGGTGAATTCTTCCCCAGGAGACTGGGAGCTGATGGGATCCTCTTTCTCTGGGGTAATGAAAACCTTGGGTGAATCTATTTGAGATTCAAACGTCACAGAATCTTCAGCTGAGGAGAGCTCTTCCTCTGATACAAGTGAAAAGGGGCCCTGTAAGAGATACAGTAGGTTGTTGCTGTGTCTGTAGGGCTTGAAATGCCTTAAACAGGCTCTGAGAGAAAGCTTCCTATCCTGGAACAGAATGTGTTTCTGTGTGCTTTACTTTATGTTTTCTCTTCATAGGGGTTGATGGTAGAGAAAGAGAGGGAGCTGACAACTGGGTGGATGGAGGAGCAAGAGGAGGGCGCTCCGACTGAATGAGTCATGGTTCCCCTCCGCCATCGGGATCTGATGGTTGGCATGCCTCAGCGGATGTACTTGAGGTTTCCGGTAGTCCAGCTTCCATAGTGGTTCCTGGGCCTAGCAAGGAAACAGATGTCCGAAGAGTTCCCGGGCTTTCATCAGTCTCAAGAATCTCCCCTGACGCCTGAGGCACAGCATGGGAATCAAGCCTGTTTTTTATGGCCTTCTTCCACGGCGGCTCTTCGGATGGGCCTGCTCCTCCCTCCACACAGAGCGCGAGATGTCAAAGCCTCTGATTTTCCAAGTAAAGTTTAAGCTTGGCCAGACCGCTGCGAAGCGTTTTCGGAACAAATGATTTGCAAATGGGGCAGGACATATGGTTGTGGGCCTCGCCTAAACAGAATACGCACTTATCGTGCGAGTCTTTGTGAGGAATTTGTCTCCCACAAACACACTTCCCCTTTCTAGTGGACATGTACATATTAGCAATAAACAAAAGGATAAAGAAAACCCCACAGGGACTGTAGCAGTTATCTGAAATCAGGATCTGCTTCTTGAACTGGCAAAGTGGAGTCCAACGATCACTACTGCAGAAAAATTCTGAAGAGGATGCGTGCAGATGTCACTTTTATATCCTATGTTGCTTTATGGCCCTGGTGCAGGACGTCACACGTACCCCCCTGAAGCAAGACTTTGGTATACTGGCCAGATGTCAATGCTGCAGGCAGCAACCTCCCTACTGTTATGAATACTGCAACATGTGAATAGAAGGACATCAACATTACCAACTTCCAAATGACAAATCAGTCCAAGGGATGAACACCTTGCATTTGAGCTGGCAGAGAAATAGTCTGAGGATCCACAATCTTATGTCTGTCTATATACCCCTACGCTAAACCAAGGTCATGCATCAGATGTACAGCCTCAGGAAAGTAAAGCTTTGGCACCCCGGCCAGACTTCAGCAGTGACAACCCATATGTCAGGAATACTGATACAGTGATTTCAGTCAGGACATCAAATATATTGGAGACTTCAACAATGACACATTTTCACTGCTAAAACTCTAACTGCTGCAAACATGGTCACAACAAGCAGTTATCCAGTAATGTACAATAAGTAATGGCAACAAGGTAAACTCAGGAATTACAGTAATACAAATTATACCAACTAAGGTAGTGCACACCCCTTCTCACATACATCAGTATCCTCAACATGTTTATATTAAAGCAAGCAACAATTTCACTGCCATGTGTATCAAAATGCTATTGTCCCCAGTAGGCTCCTCACACAGGGAAAGGTCTCGATTCGTTTGGCTAGAAATTATCAAAAGTCCTACATCTCTTGATGTTGTTGAATCTTTCGGCTTTTCCCGGTTAGGGGTCACCACAGCGGAACACCGGTCTGCTAATGATTGGCAGTAGATTCTTACGTGCCGAGTTGCCGGCCCTGACGCACAACCTTCAACGAAGGTACGCCCATTCACGCATGTGTCCACACAGAAGACGCTCTAGCTGAGAATCGAACAGAACGTCTTACTGTGAGGCGACAACGCTACCGCAGCACCACCACCGCATAAATAAAAGGAAAAAAATGTTTGTCAAATCTAAAACTCAGAATGAAAGCAAAGCACAAAATCTGCAAAGTTTCATGCAGATCAGATAAATCATTCAAGCACAAGTGATGAAAAACTGAACTACTAATTGGTTTCAAGTGAGATCAATCAATCAGTGCAAAGCAATGTAAAATGTCAAATGCAACTGCTGAGCCACTAGCAATTTGTACTTAGGGAATGCACTGCTGGTTTTGGCTGGCTAATGACCATCATGTAAACAGAGGCCTGCACATCAATGAAAAGACCAATACTGAGGACGCTGGTTTGGTGATTCACAAGTCAGAGACAGGAGTCATTGTTAGTGTGCAGTGAAAGCAAATGCATGTACAAAAAGAGTGCAAGACACCCTGAGGCTGACACGGGTGTTCACATCAGCCATCAGGGTTACAGAGAGCACACCTTAACAGAAAACACCCTCATCAAGATGGTGGAGAGGACACAAGCCATCTCCACTGCTACAGGATGATTATTCCATAGGTCAGCTCTTGACTCCATGCTGGGGGAAGACAGATGCGGGGAACAAATGGGATCAAGACTGACTAGAGGAGGCTTCATGATCATCTGGCAAAAAGCACATGGGGAAAAAATACTAACTTGAGCAACTCTGAATGAGTTTTTTTTTTTTAAACAAAGAGATTGAGATACACTTTCTATTTGTTTACAATACAAATATACAGAGCATACGGTATCACTGCAGCTGTCCACAAACTAATGTATGAGAAAAATGCGCAAACAAATTAACAAATCTGCAGACTTTAACATTACCCCCATGCTGAGCTGTTCCTATCTGTGGCACTCTCCCAGGAGTCTGCATACCCCTCCACGTATGTGTTTCCAAACAGGTATTTTTTTCTTAGCCACCATCCCCAAAGGCAAAACTGCTGAACTGGCACTTCTCCAAAGTGTCTGTAATGTGTGTCTGTAAATTAATGTACATATGTGCGTGTGCGTGTGTTTTCTTTACTGGACTGATCCCACATCAGGTTCTATACGTTTACTTTACATCTACCGAATGCTGAAATAGGCTCCAGCTCTTCCACAACCCTGAACAGAGTAAAGCAAGTACCATAGAATATCACCCCATGCCAGCAAATCATAGCAAGGCATTTTAGTTATAACATCTAACAGTTAACAAATGTTACAGTTATAGTATGTAAGAGTAATCATCTTTGTGACGTATGAACTCATCTTAACATTAAGTTTAGTTCAGAAATAGCAGCAGCTCCTAAGAATACATTTCCTATAATACTACACAGGAGCAAGCTTCAGGAAGAGAGGTCACCCTTCGGATGCAGAAAGTAAACTTAACATAGCAGTACAAGTTCTAGATCACTGTTGTTATACCCTAAGCTACATGGGTCCTATCCCACTGCTTCCAGCGAGCTTTTCAAAGTTAAAGGACATTGTCTGTCAGGAGTTTGAAGTCCATACAAAACACAGTTAGAGAGCAAAAAACTCAGCTTTCTTGCTCAAAAAGGTAGGCAACACACCTGAAAGAAAATGCAAGAAAACATTACCAAAAAAGGGAAACTATATTCAAAAAAGGTACACAGATATACACCCTGGCAATACAATAAACAAAAAAGGAGGGTGTGTTCAGCTACAGCAACAGTAATCTATTAGAACAACTATTGTTATGACAAGTTTACTTCCACAACTGTACTATTTTCGACATTAGATCATGGATGCAGTAGCCTAAGCTCTATGCCTAGATCCAGTAGCCTAAGCTCTATGCCTAGATTGCCACAGTTTAACAAGTAACAACAGAAGAGGAATTAAGAACCCAGGAGCCCCTGGAGAATGGCCCTACCAAAGTCTATTCCAAAACTGGAAAAGGAGTCTAGTTTATAGTGCTTAGTAAAGGTATTTGCAGAGGGCCAAGTTGCTACCTCTAGAGCACTACTAAAGTCCAGCCCTTTTCAGAAATCCACCAAAGAAGCCTAAGCCCAGGAGAATGGGTCATAAGTCTGCCTAGAAGTGGCTTATTGTGGTAAGAACCACAATAAGAAATAGTGTGAAATAACCATCTACAAGTAGTATGCTTTGACACTGGTTGTCCTTTCCTCTTTCCTTCATAGGAGACTAACAGCTGATCAGCTTTCCTAAAGGACTGAAATTTGTCTAGGTAGTACCTGAGGTGACTGAGGACAAAGTATGAAGAATGTTTTCCCCCTTGTTCGAAGACTTGCTCAAGATAAACACGGAGACTGACTTCAAGATGGCAGCACACTGAACAGCAGCTTATTTTCAGTTCTTTCAGTGTGAAAAAACAAAGGCAAGGGTCAGTAATTCTCCCACATTTAGAAAAATTCAGTTACTGGCTAGTAAGTACCTTGTCTAGAAGTCAGCAAAGAAGAAATTTAGAGAGCCTGAATGAAATTCAATGAGAAAAGGTGAAGAAAAAATACAGACTGGGAAGAGTTCTGTAGCTGTTCAAGCAAAAAGCAGTTCAAGCTCCAGCTGTGGTACAAGCTCCAGCTGTGGTACAAGAGATGACTTTCTGTTAGGTAGAGGAAAAATAAAGCAAATGTGCTCAGAGCTGATGAAAATAAATGAAACACTGAAGAAGTATATCAACTCAAGTAACAAAAGGCTGGAAAAAAAGGGAAGAAGCTCGAAACAGTTATTCAGATGCACTGAAAACTGCAAAAAAGAGAGGCTGAAATGAAGAAATGGCCGGCTGAGTATGAGATTGCTCAAGAGCAGATGTTTCAAAAAAAAATGGTGGTGTTGGAGGATGGAGCACACAGAGAAAAAAAGAAGTTATGTTCTTACCATAACGTTCCATCTGAGTAGTAAACTTCATTCTTCTGCACATATGGGTATACAGATCCGATTCGGATCCGAGCCGGCAAAACTTTTCAAGCATCAGCTCCGAGCTCCAAGCTCCTCCCTTACCTATATTACATCACTTCCTCCTATCTAGCCCCAGATCAAGTTTGCTGGCACTAACTGGCAACATAACCACAATCCTAAACAGGAAAAACCTTAAGAGTGAGGGGGATGGAGGGAGGGAAGGTGCAGAAGAATGAAGTCTACTACTCAGATGGAATGTTACGGTAAGAACATAACTTCTTTATCTGAAGCAGTTGACTTCATTCATTCGGCACATATGGGACAGAGTTCCCAGCTACTAATAGCCCTGGGAGGCCCTTATGAAAGGATATTTCTGAGCACTGCAGAGCCAAGGGATGCTCTCCCTCTAGAAATAGGATCCAATTTATAATGAGAGATGAATGTGTGCGAATTGGCCCAAGTTGCTGCCGCACAGATATCGTCTAACGGAACTCTTAACCAGAAAGCTGCAGAAGTGGCCATTGCTCTAGTGGAATGAGCCTTCAATACACCAGGAGGAGATAAACCTTTGTCCTTATAAACCTGTGCAATACAAAGAGTTATCCACCTTGCTAAGGACACTTTCAAAACTGCTTTGCCCAAAAATGGTTTAGAAAAGGATGCAAACAATTGATCCGACTTCCGGAAGGGTTTAGTCCTATGGAGATAAAAACGAAGCTGTCTATGGACATCCAATAAATGAAGTTTACGTTCACCTCTATTTTGGAAATTTGGGAAGAAGACTGGCAAATTTATAGACTGATTAATATTGGTTGCTGAGGACACCTCGGGAAGAAAGGAAGGGTTCGTACGCAGCAAAACCCTATCCTTGTGGAAAACCAACTAGGGGGGCAAGGAGGATAAAGCCTGCAACTCTGAAACTCTCTTGGCTGAAGTGATGGCGACTAAGAAGGCCGTCTTCCACGACAAAAACTTATTCGGAACTGAACCGGCTGGCTCGAAAGGGGGAGAGGTCAAAGCCTGAAGGACTAAAGTCAGATCCCAGGGGGGACACTGTTTCTTTAACTGGTGGTCGCAATAAAAAAGTGCTCTTCAGGAAAGCTTTACACAATTTGGCAGAAGCCAGAGCAACCTTATTTTCACACACACGAAAATTAGAGATGGCAGCCAACTGAACCTTGATGGTGGAAGCACTAGCGCATGATCGAAAAAGATCAGCCATAAAATCCAGTATGACCGGAACGGGGGCTGTAAACAGGTTCAGATTGCGCTGAGAGGCCCAAACGCAAAAACGTCTCCACTTGCTACTGTAGAGTTTCCTAGTGGAGGCTTTAAGAGAAGCTACCAGAATATTCTTAACAGGGGACGAAAGTCCTGATGATCATGGGAACTGGAGCAGTCAAGCTGTCAGCTTGAGACTGTCCAGGTTGGGCAGGGGCAAGCCTGACGGGTGAGAAATCAGATCCGGGCATGGATCTAGACTCCATGAAGGAACCAACAGGTGAGACCATAGGAAGGGAAACCACACTTGACGAGGCCAGAAGGGGGCTATGAGAATGACTTTGCACTGCAGCCAGCAACTTCTCTGAAGGAACTTCAGAATAAGAGGTAACGGGATATAAGCATACATTAGCCCGGGAGGCCAAGCATGGACTAGAGCGTCCCTGGGGACATCCCCCGGAGGGGGGATCAGAGCGAAGAAGTTGCTGCACTTCGCGTTGGAAGGAGATGTGAAGAGACTGCAGCAAGGTTGACCCCAAACATGGAAGATCTTCTCCGCCACTGATTGTTTCAGAGACCACTCGTATGGCAGAAGGATTGCCCTGCTGAGACTGTCAGCTAGAATGTTGGAGCTTCCTGAGATATGTGTTGCTATGAGAAACCGGCTGGTGGATATGGCCCACTCCCAAACCCTCATGGCCTCGCGACAAAGGAGGCAGGATCAGGTCCCTCCCTGTTTCTTTATATACCAGACTACAGACATGTCTGACTGAATGGCTACCGTCCCCGCAGGTAGGACAAGGTGGAAGGCTCTCAACGCTAAAAGCACCGCCCTCATCGCCATGACATTGATATGTAGCTTGATCTCTGGAGGGGACCACGTGCCTTGGACCGTTCTTCCCAGGAAGTGCCCCCCCCACCCGTGTTGGGAAGCGTCCGTGGTCACCGTGGCTTGAGCCGAAGGGGCTAGAAAGTTGCGCCCCGCGAAAATGTCCGCCGATTGAAGCCACCACTGTAGTGACGTTCTGCATGTCCGATTGATTTGGATGTGGAAATCCATCGGAAGGTCTAGCCAGGACCATTGAACTGCCAGATTCAACTGAAGGACCCTCATGTGAAGATGTGCAAGAGGGAGGATAGAGATAGCGGCTGCCATTGAACTCAGGGCCCTGAGAACATCGGCTGCTTTGACTACCGAGTGATCCAAGATCGCCAATACATGGAATCTGAGATTTTCTATCCTTTCCGGGGTGAGAAAAATCTTTGACTGAATGGAATCCAACCTTGCCCCGATGAAGTCGATGATCTGAACCGGAGCCAGGTGTGACTTGTTGACATTGATCGTGATGCCTAACTTGTGAGCCAGACCGAGGAAGTAGTGTAGAGCCTGACACAAGAGACGTTTGGTGGATGCAGCGAAGAGCCAGTCCTCTAGGCAGGGGAATACCTGAATGCCCTGAAGTCTCAGGTGAGCCGCTACGACCGCCATAACCTTGGTGAACACCCTGGGGGCTGTGGTGAGACCAAAGGGTAGGGCTCTGAATTGAAAGTGACTGGCCCCTAGCCAGAAGCGTAGAAACCTCCTGGAGCTCCTGTGGACTTTGATGTGATAGTAAGCATCCTGGAGGTCTAACGAGCACATCCAGTCACATTCTCTCAGAAACGGTAGAATGAACTGTAGAGTGACCATCTGGAATTTTTGTTTCTCTACCGACAGGTTGAGGATAGACAGGTCCAGAATGGGCCTGAGGTCCCCCGTCATCTTGGGCACTAAAAAAAACCTGGAGTAGGTGCCTGATCTGGATTGATCTGGGGGGACCGGCTCGATGGTTCGTTTTTGTAGCAGCTTCGAAACCTCTAAAGCTGCAGCCTCTCTGTGAGCGGGTGGAACATCCAGAAGGAGTGCTGGAGTAATGGGACATGAAATGAAGGGGATAGAATATCCTCTAGATATGATGTTTAACACCCAGCGGTCTGCAGTAATGGACTCCCATGCCGCTGGATGTAAGGAAAATCTTCCCCCGACTGCCTCCAGAGTAGAGCAGCCAGGCAACCCCTCAGGGTTGCTGTGCGGGTCTGTCGGAAAAGGATTCCCTACACCCAAAGTTTCTGGGACCCCCTCTGCCTCTGGAACGGCGTCGGTCTTGTCCCCCTCTGCATCTGGGGGACGAATACTCCTGAGCGTCACGAAAGGACTGTGATTTCTGGAACCACATCTTCTTTTGCCCCTTTTGGTTCCTAGAATAGGACCTCTGGGGGTTAGAGAAGCGGATTCCGGCGGCTGACAAAGTCTTTCCATCCTTCTCACTCTGGGTTAGTGTGGCACGTACAGTCTTCCCAAATACGGATGATCCATCGAAAGGGGCATTGATGAAAGACGACTTAAAGGGGTCCGCAAATTGACACAACCTGATCCAGGCATGACGCCTCAAGGCAACGCCTGTACCAGCAGCCCTAGCGGCTCCCTCCGTAGCATGAGAGAGGAGACACAGAGGTATTAGTCACTGACTTCACTGTAGTCATCGCAGTGAAAGACTGCTTGTCCTGCTGCGACAGAGACTCCGGGGGCGACTCAGTTAATTCCGATATATGGTCTCGCTGCAGTCGGATAACATGTGCCAAGTAATTCAGCGCATGAATAGAAAATGTCGCTGACGAGTACATGCACTTCCCGAAATGATCCATCGACCTAGACTCTTTGTCTGGTGGATGAACCGAGGAACTCTCCTGTGCCAGTTCCTTCTTTGTGGCAGCTGCAACCACCAAAGTGTCTACCGGGGCTCCTTTAGACCATGCCTGCCTGTCTGACGGCGGGGAAAGAATTTTGTCTGGTCTTTTGGGTATAGGCTCTACGGTGTCAGGATCCTTCCATGCCCTAGTGGTGATGAGGTCCACCAAAGGGTCCGCTGGAGGGGAGACCCAGGAAGTAGATGGGCCCGCGCCAAAGGCCTCCAGGAATACAGACTCATCCGCAGAGGGTTTGGGGGCTGACCAACCTCCTCTTTGGCGAAGGATCGCCACAATGTCTCCGAACAAGACGTCCTCGGTAGGTGATCTGGGGGATCCCTCCCCTTCATCCAAGTCCGTATCAGTGGTAATGGACTCAGGGGAGTCCAAGTGCCTCCTCTTACACTTGCGCTTACAAGGTTCCTCTCCAGTGGGACTCTCTGGAGAGGATTCGTTAAGCCTCCGGGGGTTCCCTGAGGGGAACAACCTGAGGTTGCTTTGGCACGGGCTGTCCCTGCGACAGAATAATGGGAGCAGAATCCAAAATCAGAGGGGTCTGGGAAGGATTCGAGTAGGTAAGCTGTGGTCTCAACCCCTGGGAGAGAACCCTTTCCACTGCCTCGAATGCCGATGGAGAGCACACCTCCGTAGAACGTAAGGATGAGGCTCTCCCCGGCACCGAAGCAAGGATCGGAGCCAACGTCGGGGTAGTCCAGGCACCGAGGATGGGATCCAAAAGAGCGAGATCTTGACCCTCGGGTCCGACTCCCCGACCATGGCTCCGAGAGTACCCCGGATCCGAAATCAGATCCGAGGAACTCAAGGTAATGGCCAGCGTCGAGGACACAAGAACCATCGGCGCCGACCCAACAGCTCCAAAAGGTCTCGGACCCGAGAACCCCGAAGCATCGGGTCGGATCGGGGAAGGAGCAATAGGGTGGAACATAGTTGAAGAAGGAGGACCCTCTCCAATGGGAGAGGGCCCTGGTAAGACCCCCATTTGAATCTGGTTCTGAATGAACCTCCTCATTAGCCTGTCCATATCAAGGTCAGAGACGCTCCGAGTCGACCTGGAGGAAGCGACCAACTCAGGTCTGGGCCGGATCTGAGGGGAGTGCCTCGGCTCCGAAGACTCCGTTGGCTCCGGCGAGAAACAGGGAGAGCAGAGCCGAGGAGAATGAGACCTGGGTACCTTTGAAAAGGGGCTGGAGAAAGACTCCCTGTCTGGTGATCTTTTCCTGGGCCTGCCCCTCTCTTTGTGGCGCTTCTCCTTCTCCCTTCTTTCCCTACCTCTTTGGGACGACTCTGACGAAGCAGGCCTGGTGGGAGGTTGAGTCCCTGCCTGCACCTGTGTCACTGGCTGGGGAGGAGACCGAGGCAGACTCCAGGGTAGAAGCTGGCAGCAGACCCTTAGCCACAAACATAGCCAGACGATCCTTCAACGCCCTTCGGTTAAAGCCTGAACAAATGTCGCAGGATGCAGACAGATGGGCGACCCCTAAACATAGAACACACAGAGTGTGGCCATCGGCTGGTGAGAGCTTATGACCACACTCTGTGCACTTCTTAAATAAAACCTTAGGCTCTTCAGCCATAGTAGAAGCAGTACAAGCCCTAACGGCCCACTCACACACACACTTAACAGTGATTGGGCCTAGGCGGGAAACCAGTATCACACAACAAAACACTTAAAACTTTTTTTTTTTTTTTTACAACTAACACGATGACCAATGCAAAGGGAGGAAAAAGGGAAAGGTACTCACACTCAACTATCGCCAAAAAGACCAAAAAACCTTACCACCTTGCTTAGAGCTCAGAGACCATGATGCTGACTCTTAGAGCGGCAAACGAGATCTGGGGCTAGATAGGAGGAAGTGATGTAATATAGGTAAGGGAGGAGCTTGGAGCTCAGAGCTGATGCTTGAAAAGTTTTGCCGGCTCGGATCTGAATCAGATCCGTGTACCCATATGTGCAGAATGAATGAAGTCAACTACTTCAGATCCTGAGATTTTCTGCTTTACCAGAGAAACTGGAAGGAGCAGACTGAATTAATTTTATGAAAGCAGAAATATGTAAATGGACTGATATTCCACAGCAGGATTTGTTAACTGAAATGGCACATCATGTGCATGCTCCAAAAAGTACAGTTGTGTACACTTACCATAAAAGTAGATGTTCGAGTGTATTCACTTATTCACTGTTGCAGTCATTACATTTGGGTTATCTGCTTGCAGGTAGCCCTCAGTAGGCCTGATTAACAAAGTCTTGGGTCCTGCGTTGGTTGCTGTCCCTTCTTCCATGACGTCAGGTCATCAAGGGTATAAAACATGCAGCCAACGCCATTACATCAGTTTTTCTTGCTCCCGATGTCAGGTGCCCCCTAATGGGAAGCAATTAAATATAAAAGTACAAGGATATACCTCCAACAAAAAAAGCAAATACACCAAAAAGACTTTTAATTAAAGGAAAGTAGAGGTATAGCCAAAAGAAGTTAGGGGGCTGGAGGGAGGGTAACCAGGACTGCAACAGTGAATACACTCGAACATCTATATTTATGGTAAGTGTACACAACTGTACTATGTTCTTCGTGTTTCACTGCTGCAGTCATTACATTTGGGTAGATTCCCAAAGCTATGGCTGGGCGGAGGAATTTTAGATAGCATTAGGGCCAGCTATAAGGCCCTGCAAGATTGCAGTGGCAAAGCCAGCTCTGGATTTATAGAAAATTGGCAAATGATAATGCTTGGTGAAAGTATGTACAGAACTCCAGGTAGCAGCTTCTTGGATGTCCCTGCTAGGGGCGCCTCTGAGAAAGCTTGCAGAGGAGGATGCAGCCCTGGTGGAGAGAGGTCTGATCCCCTAGGGGATAGGTTTTCCATGGTGCTTATAGCAGAAATTAATGCAATGGCTTATCCATTTAGAAATGGTTTGCTTTGAAATAGCCACCAGCAGTTGTTCAGATTTCCCTTGAGGTTTAGTCCTGTACAAGTAGAATCTAGGTTATCTGTGCACATCTAAGGAATGCAGTATCCATTCCCCTTTATTCTGTGGATTGGGAAAGAAGGTTGGCAAATGAATGGACTGATTAAGAGCCACATTGGGAACTACCTTGGGCATGAAGGCTGGATTGGTTCTGAGGGACACCCTGTCCGCATGAATGATGATGAAAGGCTCCACTGCCATAAGGGCCTGTAATTCAGATACCCTTCTAGCTGAAGTGACTGCTAAAATGAAAGCTGTTTTCCAAGAAAGAAATTTTAAGTTTGCAGTAGCAGCTGGCTCAAAAGGAGGTAGAGTGAGTTTCTCCAAGACAAAGTTAAGGTCCCAGGCTGGGGTTGGAGCTCTCCTGGGTGGTCTCAAATTTGTGGCCCCTCTGAGGGAATGCTTGAGCAGTGGATGAGAGAAATGGGGAGGTTCTGTGTTATAATGAGCTGAAATGGCTGAGGCGTGGATTTTAATGGAGGAAAAATACAGGCCCTTGTGAAGCATCTCAGTTAAGTACTGTAAAATCTGAGGTAAAATGGGCGCTGCTGTGCTCATCCCTTGAGATTGGCTCCAGGCAGAGAATCTTTTCCATTTTTCAGCATAAGATTTTCTAGTACTAGGCATCCTTGCCTCTAAAATGATATCCATCACAGGTTTGCTAAGGGATGGTAAATGAGAGATTAAGTAATTAGCCAGGCTGGAAGGTTCAGTGTTAGAAGCTGAGGGTGCGGAATCTGGTTCTCCTGCTGAGACAGCAGGGAAGGAGTCTGAGGCAGGTGTCATGGAAATAACCGTGACACACTGCACAGGAGGGGGTACCAGTGTTGGTGCGGCCAGTCTGGAGCAATCAAAATCTCCTTGGTTTGTCCTGTTTGATTTTTAGTAGTACTTTGGAAAGCAGAGACAGAGGGGGGAAGGCATAGACTGATAGGTTTTTCCAGCTGAAGGAAAGAGCATCCACTGTCCAGGCTTGTTTGTAGGGAGTCCTTGTGCAAAGATTTGTCCAATTGGTAGTTCTGGGGAGAGGCAAACAGGTCCAGATCTGGGCTCCCCCATTTGCTTGTCAACATGTTGAAAATCCTTGGTTCCAGTTTCCACTCGTGTGGGTCCATGAGATTTCTGCTTAGTCTTTCTGTCAGTGTATTAATTTTCCTGGCAGGAATTGAGCTTGTAGGTGCACTTGGTAGCTCAAGGCTGTGTTCCACAATGCCATGGCTAGTCTGCAGAGGGGGTAAGAATGTGTACCCCCCTGCTTGCTTATGTACCACATAGCAGTGGTGTTGTCCGTCTTTACCATTAGTTGTCCTGGAAGAATGTGGTCCTTGAAAGCTGTCACAGCATTCTGTACAACTAACATTTCTTTTTGAATGATATGCAGGTGCATTTAACTTGGGTTCCATTTGCCATGAATGCACTTCCCTGCCAGGTGACCCCCCCCCCCCCCCATGCATAGTCTGATGTGTCTGTTGTTAGGGTTTGGGCGGCAGGGGGTGGTGTGAAAGGTAGTCCCTTGTTTTGGTGTCAGGCCTCTGCCCACCAAAAGAACTCGAGGCATAGGCAAGGTATGATAGGAATCATTAATTCTAGGTCTTGAGAATGTTGACACCATAGGCTTTTTAGATACCACTGTAGTTTCCTCATATGCAGTCTTGCATATGGAACTAGAAGAGTGCAGGAGGCCATGAACCCCAAGGCTTGCCGTATTTGTCTTGCAGATAGCAGGGCTTTTGTGGCCACTTGTTTGAAGTAGGTTGTCAAATGAATTGGTTTCTCTGGTGCAAGGTAAGCCATCTGGGAAGTTGTATTCAAGCTTGCTCTCAGGAATATAATTTGACAGGGTATCAGATGTGATTTCTTTTTCTTTATGGTGTACCCCAGACAAGTTAGAACCCTTTTTACAAAGGCCAGATGATTCAGGAGTATGCCCTGGCTTTCTGCCTGAATTAGACAATTGTCCAAGTATGGATACATTTGAATATTTCTTTGCCTGCAAAATGCAATACCTGGAGCTAGGCACTTTGTGAATACCCTGGGCACAGTAGATAAGCCAAAGGGCAGTGCAGAGAACTGATAGTGCGTGTAGTCTGCTTTGAAGTGTCGGTATCTTCTGCAAAATTCCCTGATTGGGATGTGCAGGTATGCTTCTTTTAAATCTAGTGTTGCCAACTAGGCATCTTTGCCTAGCATAGGAAGCAACTGGTGAAGAGTCAGCATCTTGAATTTTGGAATCTCCAAAAAGGTGTTTAGTGTAGACAGGTCCAGGATAGGGCACCATGAATTGTCTTTTCTGGGTACCAGGAAAAGTCTAGAGTAGAAACGTTGTCCCTTTTCCACTTCTGGTACCAGCTGAATAGCCCCCATGCTTAAGAGAGAAAGTACTTGTTTTTGGGCCTCTGCCCACTGATTTGCGGGGTAGGTCCGGCCACTCACTTGGTGTTGGCAACATGTGGAAGTGAAATCTGTATCCCTGGGACACTATATTTAAAACCCATTTGCCCTGGGTAATGCGTTCCCAATTCTTTGCATGAAGAGCAATCTTTCCCCCAAAGGGTCAGTTAGTTGATAAGTGCTTGGAAATTTTAAAAGGAAGACATTGAGACAGTTTACCATAGGGGGGAGTCTTATTATTCCCAGATTTTGAAGTGGAGGCCCCCACTGCTTAGTTGTGTGTGTTCCCTGGGACTGAAACCTGGGGGCTTTGCTGTGCCTGGGTTTGGCTTGAGAAGACCTGGAAGGGGCTAGAAAGGACCAATTCTTAGAGGGTCAGGGCCTACTAAATCTAGGAGGGTGAACTTGTAAAAACTCTAACAGTTTGCATAGATTTAGCTTTATCTTTCATCTTTTTAAGAACTTCCTCTTGCCAAACAGGTAGTCCTGATTTAAAGGAGCATCCAACAATTTAGCTTTAACATGATCGGGCAAAGATTGCTCCTTAAGCCAAGCATGCCTTCTGAGCACAGACACAGTAACAGCAGCCCTGCAAGAGGCATGTAATGAATCAAAACCACATTGCAAAGTTTTCCAACTTGTTCAGCAGAATGCATTAAATCCTGTAATTCTTTATTTTCCACACAGTCAGGAATCAACATAATTTTCTGTTTAAGCAGTCCAAAAACATGTTGCTGATACTTTAGCATATAAAACTGGCAGTTTAAAGCCCTAATGGCCAAGGTTGCAGAAGTGTAAACCTTCTTACCCAATCTATCCAGGACCCTGGAGTCTCTATCAGAAGGGGTAGGATTTTTAGCAGTAGAAGCCTTAATGCCCTTGGGCCCCTGTGAAATAGTCTCTGGATCTGCAATAGGACTTTTGAAAAGGAACTTGTGGGACGCAGGGACCCTGTAGTATCTGTCAGGTTTTCTGGGAGCAGGAGGCAAACTAGATTCCGAAAAAGCATCAACAATGTCCAGTACAAGAGGAATAGCTAAAGGCCTATGCTGAGGTAAGAGAATGAAATCCCTAAGCCTCTTTTCTGAATCAGAAAAATCCTGGCTTTCCCAGTGGAAATGCTCCCTTAGAGTATATGTAAGGTTTCCCCATAAGAAAAATCCTCAGGAGGGGAAGCAGAGGGAATGGAGTCCTCTGCATCAGAACAGTACAGTTCTGTACACTTACCATAAATGTAGATGTTCGAGTGTATTCACTGTTGCAGTCATTACATTTGGGTAATCTACTGGCAGGTTGCCCTCAGTCGGCCTGAATTCCAAAGTCTGGGTTCCTGCGTCAGTTGCTGTCTTCTCCTCCATGACATCAGGTAGTCAGGGGTATAAAACATGCAGCCGAAGCCATTTTCTTTAGTTTTTCTTGCCCCCGATGTCAGGTGCCCCCAAAAAGGTAGCAATATTATAAATAATTTTATATATATATATATATATATATATATATATATATATATATATACATATACACACATGCATCAATATAAACTTTACCCTCCTCTACAAGCAAATACACCACATAAGCTGTAGAAGATAGAGAAGGAAAAATAAACTGTAGAATGACAGGGGGATGGCGGAAGAGTAACCTGGACTGCAACATTGAATACACTAGAAAGTACAGTTTTGTACCTACCATAAATGTAGATGTCCGAACTGGATAGCATCTGCAGTCATAACAAGTGGGTTGTCCTGTCGTCAGGCAGCCCTTCAGTCGGCCGGATTCCAAAGTCCGGGTCCGGCTTCGGCTGATGTCGCACTCCACCCGACGTCATCTCTGTTGGTCTTCGGGTATAAAGGCATCAGCCGACGCCATTTTCCTCAGTGTTTCTTGCCCCAGATGCCAGTAGCCCTCTTGCAGGCTAAAATTTGGATAGATGCCAATGTTTCCAAATAGATAGAGGTAAACACAGCAATAAGCATGTATGTACATATACACAAAACAAATACACCATAAAAGACTCCCCCCCCCCCCAACAGCTAGCTATTAGAAGGGTAAACACCCTAGGAATACCACAGAGGGGAAGGAGGGAGGGTAATCCTGACTGCAGATGCTATCCAGTTCGGACATCTACATTTATGGTAGGTACAAAACTGTACTATGTCCTTCATGGATGCATCTGCAGTCATAACAAGTGGGTAGAATACCATAGCCAACTAGGGGAGGAGGATAAAAAGTACAGTTTTGTACCTACCATAAATGTAGATGTTCGAGGATTCCCTTGCTGCAGTCCTGACTATTGGGGTATAGTCCGCGTCCCAGTCGGCCCGAATACCAGAGTATAAGGCTGACGTCGGTCATGGCGCCTTAGACTGGCGCCAGTACGTCAGGGTACTAATGCGCATGACCGACGTCATTTCCTCAGTCTTTTCTTGCCCCAGATGTCAGAAGACCCAAAAGACAAGTCCCAAAACAACCTGCACCAATAAACATGTACAATATATACAGTAAAATATATACAAAAAATATAAGCATGTAAAGGCACCTACACAACCACCCTGAAACACAGAGGGGAAGGAGGGAGGGTAAATTGGACTGCAGCAAGGGAATCCTCGAACATCTACATTTATGGTAGGTACAAAACTGTACTATGTTCTTCGTCTTCCCTTGCTGCAGTCCTGACTATTGGGTAGAATCCCAAAGCAGAGGTAAGGGAGGCTGGCAATTTATAAAGTAGCAGGAGCTGACAACATGCCTTGTAAAACAGCTGTGGCAAAACCAGCTCTAGACTTAGAGTATATAGGCAGGTGATAATGCCTAGAGAAAGTATGCACTGAACTCCAAGTAGCTGCTTCCAGAATATCCTTAGTTGCCACCCCTTAGAAATGCTGTTGAAGTGGCAGTAGCCCTAGTGGAATGAGGCCTAATCCCAGCTGGAACCTCTTTGCCATGATGGGAATAACAAAATGCAATGCAAAAGCCAATCCACCTAGAAATAGTTTGTTTTGACACAGGTTTGCCCTGTGAACTTAAAGCAAAAGAAACAAGTAACTGCTGAGACTGCCTAAAATCTTTAGTCCTGCTCAAATAATAACGTAATTGCCTGTGTACATCTAAAGTGTGCAAAATCTTTTCCCCTTTATTTTGAGGATCTGCAAAAACGTAGGCAAATGAATAGTTTGGTTTAAAGCCACACTAGAAACCACCTTAGGCATAAAGGAAGGATTAGTACGTAATGATACCCTGTCCTTATGGAAAATCAAAAGGGCTCTACTGCCATAAGGGCCTGCAACTCAGACACCCTTCTTGCAGAAGTAATAGCCAACAGAAAAGCCGTCTTCCATGACAAATATTTCAATTCAGCAGTAGCTGCCGGCTCAAAAGGTTGTAGAGTAAGTTTTCCAACACAAAATTGAGATCCCAAGCAGGAGTAGGAGCTCTCATGGGGGTCTTATATTCTTTGCCCTCTAAGAAACTGCTTGAACAAAGGATGCGAAAACAAAGGTGGGTCACAATCATAGTGAGCTGAAATTGCTGCAGCATGAATCTTTATGGAAGAGAAAGACAAACCTTTGTCCAATAACTCAGTAAGATATTGAAGAGCCACACTCAAATTAGGCTCTGAAATCTCCAAATTCTTTGCTGTACACCAAAATAAAAATCTCTTCCATTTTTCTGTACACTCTCCTAGTACTAGGCCTTCTAGCTTCCATAATCACATTTAAAACTTGTTGAGGAAGCTGAGACCTTCCATGTTTCAACACAGAATATGCCAAGCTGTGAGATGGAGAGATTGAAGCTTGACATTGAGCAGATGACCGTCCTTCTGAGATAACAGATGAGGAATCAGAGGTAAAGGCCATGGAGGCTTCTTTACAAGACTCCTTAGAAGTGGGTACCAGTGTTGCCGAGGCCAATCTGGAGCTATCAAAATCATCCTTGGCCTGTCCTGTTTGACCTTTAGTAATACCTTTGGAAGAAGAGGTAGAGGTGGAAAAGCATAGACATGAAGGTTTTTCCAACTGAAAGACAGAGCATCCACTTTCCAAGCTGTGTGATGAAACCCCTTTGTGCAATACTTTGGCAGCTGGTGGTTTAGTGGAGAAGCGAACAGATCTATGTCTGGAGTTCCCCATGACACTGTCAATTTCTGAAATACATGAAGATCCAGTTTCCACTGTGGGGATCCATGATTTGTCTGCTTAAAACATCTGCTAGGGAGTTCTGTGCTCCTGGCAGAAACCTTGCCTGAAGAGTCAGTTGCAGGCTTAACGCAGTCTCCCATAAAATCATTGCTTGCCTGCATAGAGGATAAGAATGTGTTCCCCCTTGCTTGTTGATGTACCACATGACAGTTGTGTTGTCTGTCAGAATCAACACCTGCCCTGGAAGAAGTAACTCCTTGAACGCCGTCAATGCAAACTGGACTGCTAACATCTCCTTCATGTTGATATGTAGATGCTGTAGTCTGGCAGGCCACTTGTCTTGTATCCACTTTCCATTTAGATGAGCTCCCCAAGCAGTGTCCGAGGCATCTGTCGTTAAAATCTGACTCGCCTCTGCGCGTGTCACAGAGAGTCCCTTGTTTAGGTGACATTCCTGAGCCCACCACAAGAATTCCTTTTGAAGGCAAGGTATTATTTGAATGACAGTGTCCAAATCTTGGCAGTGCTGTGTCCATACATTTTGAGATACCATTGCAGCTTCCTCATATGCAGTTTGGCATTGGGAAGCACCAGAATACAAGATGCCATGAACCCTAATGCTTGAAGGACTGTCCTTGCAGTCAGCACGGACTGATGAGATAGATGATGGAAGTAAAGTGACAGACTCTTTTGTTTGTCCGGGGTTAAAAGGCCATCTGGGCTGCTGTATTCAGTCTCACACCCAGAAAGCACATGTCTTGAGAGGGTACTAGACTGGACTTTATTTCGTTCACAGAATACCCTAGGCATCTTAGCACTGCTATGACATATTCCAGATGCTGTAGAAGGTGTTCTTTTTCTTGAGCCAGAATCAGGCAGTCGTCCAAGTAAGGATAAATTTGAATGCCTTGAAGCCTGAAGTAAGCTATCACTGGAGCCAGAACCTTTGTGAATACTCTGGGCGCAGTAGATAAGCCAAAGGGCAATGCAGAGAACTGATAATGAAAATCTCCAGTTCGAAACCGCAGATACTTTCTGCAACTTAGCCTTATGGGCACATGAAAGTAAGCTTCCTTGAGATCCAAAGTTACCATCCAGTGATCCTTGCCCAGCAGAGGTAAAAGTTGCTGTAACGTCAACATCTTGAACTTGGGAATGTCCAGATAAGTGTTGAGGATAGATAAATCCAAAATTGGTCTCCACGTGTTCCCCTTCTTTGGTACTAGGAACAGGCGAGAATAAAATCCGAAGCCCCTTTCTGACACAGGGACTGGCTGAACAGCCCCTATCTGGAGTAACTGAGAAACTTGCTTGAGAGCCTCTTTTCTTTGTGGAGGAGGAACATCTGGCATGCCTTTGAAAGGGGGCATTGTGTGGAAATAAAATCTGTACCCGTGATGAATGATATCCAGCACCCATCTGTCTTGAGTGATTAAATCCCAATTTTCTTTGAAAAGAGACAATCTTCCTCCCAAAGGAGCTGCCAGGCGAGTCCACTGGCAGCTGAAAAGGCAGGTCATTGGGTCTGCTTACGAAAGGACTGACCCCTGCCCTCACCAGAAGTCTGAGCAGGTGAACTGTCTGATCTAGGCCTAAACGAACCTTGAGCCCTGCCCCTACCCCGTCTAGATCTACCCCTAGACTGGGAACCATAAGCAGGATATGTCCACCCCTTAGCAGGCCAATTTCTACTAAACTTCGGAGGTTGCACCTGCAAAAAATCTTTAACAGTCTGCATAGACTTAGCTTTGTCCTCCATTTTCTTTAAAACTGCTTCCACAGGCGGTCCAAACAACACATCAGACTGTAAAGGAGCATCCAAAATCCTGGTCTTAACATGCTCAGCTAAATTCTGATCCCTCAACCATGCATGTCTGCGAAGAACAGAACTAGTAGCAGCCACCCTCGAGGAGGCCTGAACAGCATCAAAACCACACTGCAAAGAATGCTTACCCACTTGTTCAGACACATGAACCAAATCCAGCAATTCTTTACACTCAATACCTTCCGCCAAAGCATCCACCTTAGATTTCAATTGTGAAAGGAGATAATTCTGATATTTCAGCATATGAAATTGACAATTCAACGCCCTCATGGCTAGAGTGGAAGAAGTATATACTTTCTTACCCCACCTATCCAAAGCCCTTGCCTCTTTATCAGAGGGTACAGGATTTTTAACAACAGAAGCTTTAACACCTTTAGGCCCCTGAGAAACAGTTTCTGGGTCCGCCCTGGGACTCTTAAACAAATACTTATGAGCTTCGGCACCCTATAATACCTATCAGGCTTAACAGGAGCAGGAGGCAAGGAATCAGGGTTCAGAGAAGCCTCTGCAAAAACATCCTCCACCACATTCAACACAGGAGGAATAGCTAAGGGCCTATGCTGAGGCAAAACAAGAATTCCCTAAGCCTTTTCTGGAGTCAGAGTAATCTTGGCCTTCCCATTTAAAGTGCTCCCTCATGGAGTGAAGAGTCTCTGAAAATGAAAAATCCTCAGGAGGAGAAGCTGAAGGAGTGGAATCATCCACATCAGAATCAGAATAAGCAGGAAACTCTTGCAAGTCTTCCACAGAAGACTCTGAAGCCTGTGAACACTGTTCAAAACTATCAAACTCCTGTTCCACCCTAGGCCTCTTATCAGGTGGGGGCATAGAACCTCTAATCAGAGTAATCAAATCTTCAGCCATTTTAAGCATATGTTTCTTAGGCACAGAGCCAAACGCTAGGAGAAGCCCTACAGAAGCTGAACTTGGCCTTCCTCTAAAAGAAGCTCTGGAAACAGAAGGAGAGGCCCTAACTACCTTGGGAAGAGAGGAAGAACAGTTACCTGAGAAGCCCCTCAGCCTGGCCTACTTCCTGAGAGGGCACATCCTGTAACAGTAAAGTATCTGCCTGAGACTCCATAGAGACTCCTGGCAAAACCTCTGGCTCCCCTGAGCCTTCTAAAGGACCGTCGTCCGGGACTGCCGGTTCCTCACCCCTAGACTTCACTGTTTTGTCCTTGCGCTTCTTAGATGAAGCAGGCGCCGGAGCATCCGACGGCATAGTATAATTGCAACGCTTCCCAAACACTAACCTAGCACAATCAAGCCTCCTCTTAATAGTGCGCTTATTAAATCTAGCACAAGAGCGGCAACCAACAACGTCGTGCTCAGGCCCTAAACAAGGTATACACAATGTATGATAATCCCTATGCGGTATCTGCTTCCCACAAGAAATACAGTTATTCACTTTTTCTGACATCCGGTAATATACTGAGGCAAGAAAACCAAAATGTTCCAACGGGTTACTTAGCCAACTCTGTACTCGGTCTGAAACTCCGGTTTCGGAAAATCTCAGAACGCCAACCTGCACTCGCAAAATTGCTTCTGCATCGGACCATGCGGCAAAAAAGACTGAGGAAATGACGTCGGTCATGCGCATTAGTACCCTGACGTACTGACGTCAGTCTAAGGCGCCATGACCGACGTCAGCCTTATACTCTGGTATTCGGGCCGACTGGGACGCGGACTATACCCCAATAGTCAGGACTGCAGCAAGGGAAGACGAAGAACATCTAGATTATGGTGTGTTTAGGATCCCTTGCAGTACAGCAGTGGCAAACCCTGCTCGGGATCTGGAATATAGAGGCAAATTATAATGCTTGGCAAATGTATGCACGGAGGTCCACGTAGCCGCCTCAATAATGTCTTTGGTTGCCACTCCTCGTAAGAAGGCTGTGGTAGTGGCTGTTGCCCTTGTAGAATGAGGTCTTATGTTCTGTGGAATTGGTTTTCCATGGAAGGAGTAACAGAATCGTATGCAATTTCCTATCCATTTGGAGATTGTCTGTTTGGAAATAGCTTTTCCTTCCCTTCCTGTTGCATAGGCTACAAAAAGTTGGTCAGTCTTTCTGCTAATTTTTGTTCTGTCCAAGTAGTAGCGTAGCTGTCTATGTACATCCAAGGTATGCAGTATTCTTTCTCCTCTGTTTTGTGGGTTGGGAAAGAAGGTAGGTAGGTGGATTGCCTGGTTTAAAGACACTCTGGATACCACCTTAGGCATAAATGTAGGATTAGTCCTCATGGACACTCTATCTTGGTGGAAGATTAGGAAGGGTTGCACTGCCATTAAGGCCTGTAGTTCTGAAACCCTCCTTGCTGAAGTAATTGCCAGTAGGAAAGCAGTTTTCCATGACAGGTGTTGTAGGTCTGCTGTTGCTGCTGGTTCAAAGGGTGCTAGTGTCAACTTTTCTAGCACAAAGTTTAAATCCCAAGCTGGTAATGGTGGTTTCCTTGGAGGTTTTACATTCTTGATTCCTCTGAGGAATTGCCTGAGCAAAGGGTGAAAAACAGATGTATCAAAGCTTAATTCTGCTGAAATAGCTGATGCATGTATCTTGATGGAGGAGTAGGACAGGCCTGAATGAAGAAGTTCGCCAGATACTCCAGAATGTTAGGCATATCTATGTTTGACACATCTTTTCCTCTTTCCGTACTCCAGATGACAAACCTTTTCCATTTTCCAGCATAGTTCCTTCTTGTTGAAGGTCTGCGTGCTTCAAGAATAATGTCTTTAACTCTTTGGGAAAGTTCTGGAATAGCTGCTGTTATGTGATGTTCCATGCAGTCAGTTGCAAGGTTTTAGGTTTGGATGTATGATGCTGTAGTTGTTCTGCGTTAACATCAAAGGCATCAGGGAATTGTTCACATATTGTTCGAGACATGCTCCTCAGTAGTGGGTACCAGTGTTGTCTTGGCCAGTTTGGAGCTATCAGGATTATCCTTGGACGTTCTTCCTTGATTTTCAGTAGTACCTTGTGTATCAAAGGAAGAGGCGGGAATGCATATGCTGTTAGGCCTTTCCAGTTGAAAGAGAGCGAATCCACTTTCCATGCTAATGGGTGGAATGTCCTTGTGCAGAATTTTTTGAGCTGGTGATTGAGAGGTGATGCGAATAGGTCTATCTGTGGCATTCCCCATTTCTTTGAGATGGTCTTGAAGATGTCTGGGTGAAGCTTCCATTCGTGGGCATCCGAAGTGGTTCTGCTTAATATGTCTGCTAGGGTATTGTCTTTCCCTGGTACAAATATTGCCTGTAACTGGATGTTGTAGCTGAGTGCCAGGGTCCACAGCTCCAAGGTCATTCTGCATAGGGGGTATGAATGAGTGCCTCCCTGTTTGTTGATGTACCACATGACTGTGGTGTTGTCTGTCCTTATCATCAACTGGCCCTCGTTGAGAAATGGTTTGAACTTTTGGATTGCCAGTTTTACTGCCAGCATTTCTTTTAGGTTGATGTGCAGTTGAAGTTGATCCTGTGTCCACAATCCTTGCGCATTTGTCCAGCATGTGGGCCCCATCCTAGGTCTGAAGCGTCTGTTGTGATGGTCTGGCTTGCTTGACATCTGCGAAAGGGTAGGCCTGGGTTTGACTGGCATGCCTGAGCCCACCATAGGAACTCCTGTTTTAAGCATGGAATTAGTGGGATTTCTGTTTCTAGACTGTGTCTGTGTTGGGACCATAAATTCTTTAGGTACCACTGTAGTTTTCTCATATGTAGTCTGGCAAATGGAACCAAGATTATGCATGATGCCATGAAGCCCAAGGCCTGCAGTACTTTTCTTGCTGTTAACTTGTTCAGTTTTGTTAGTGCCAAGAAGTATAGAGGAGTTCTTTTGTTTTTCTGTAGTCAGGAATGCCATTTGTTTTACTGTGTCCAATTCCGCCCAAGAATGTCCTTGTTTGGGATGGTATCAGCCTTGACTTTTGTAAATTGACTGTGTATCCCAGTGCTTGTAGCAAGTAAATGACCCTTTGTAAATCTGTTGTCAGCTTGCTTTTGTTGTCCCCTTGTAGCAGGCAGTCGTCCAGGTATGGGTAAATTTGAATTCCCTGAAGTCTGCAATGGGCGATTACTGATGCCAGGCATTTTGTGAATACTCTGGGCAGTAGATAAGCCAAAGGCAATGCTGAGAATTGATAGTGCTCTGATCCTGCAAGAAATCTGAGGTATCTTCTGCAGATTGGCCGAATGGGGACGTGCAGGTATGCCTCCTTGAGATCTAGAGTTACCAGCCAAGACTCCTTGCCCAGCATGGGAAGAAGTTGCTGTAGGGTCAGCATTTTGAATTTTGGGACAATGATGTATGTATTTAAGGTGGACAGGTCGAGAATTGGTCTCCAACTTTTTCCTTTCTTGGAACTAGGAATAGTCTGGAGTAGAACCCTTTCCTTGCTCTGCTGTTGGCACTCTTTCCACAGCTCTCATGTTTGCTAACTCCATTATCTGGCGTAGAGCCTCTATTTTTTGATTTGGAGGTAGATTTGGCATTCCTCTTTGACTGGAAAAGTGTGGAAGTGAAACCGTAACCTTGATCTATGGTTTGTAAAATCCACTTGTCCTTTGTTATGTAGTGCCAGTTCTTTGAAAATAAGGTTAACTTTCCGCCTAGAGGAGCTGCTATTTGTTCCCTGGTAGGCGGATTTAGGGTTAAGTTACTGTGGTTGTGTTGATGTAGTGGCAGTGGCTGTGTCTGTGCCTCTGTTGTTACCTTGCCACTGTCTTCCTCTGTAGGCACCTCCTCTGGATTGGTTTCTGCCTCTGGAACGTCTATTCCTGCCCCTTTGAAATTTTGTGGAGTCAGGAAAGGACCAATTTTTGGCAGGCCAGTTCCTGCTAAACCTTGGGGGTTGAACCTGCAAGAAATCTTTAACAGTTTGAACAGATTTTGCCTTTTCTTCCATTTTCTTCATAACCTGCTGGGCAGATGTACTAAACAAACTTGTCTTGTCCATAGGAGCATCTAGCAACTTAGCTTTAACATGATCCGGTAAAGCTTGTTCCTTTAGCCATGCATGCCTTCTTATCACTGTACCTGTCATGGCTGATCTAAATGAAGCCTCCAGTGCATCATAGCCACATTTTAAGGAATGGTTGCTAACCTGTTGTATGTTATTTACCATCTCTAATACATATTTCTTATCAAGAGATTCATCAGTGGTTAGTTTTTTTAGTTAACTGATCCAGCATAAACTCTTGGTATTGTATCATGTGAAACTGACAGTTTAAAGCTCTAGCTGAGAGAGTAGCTGAAGTGTAGACCTTTTACCCCATCTGTCTAATGACCTTGCTTCCCTTTCAGAAGGAATAGGGTTTTTAGCTATGGTCGCGGCTACTGCCTTGGGGCCCTGGGATATAGTTTCTGGGTCTGCAAGTGGAGCCTTGTAAAGGTGGTGATGAGTATCTGGCACCCTGTAAAATCTGTCTGGTTTGGCAGGGGCTGGGGGTAAAGAATCTGGAGCGGAGCAAACATCATTGAAAGCATCATCCACCACAGAGAGAACAGGGGGTATAGCTAAGGGCCTGTGCTGTGGGAGGTGCAGAAAAGTCCTAAGTCTTTTTCTGGAGTCTGAAAAATCCTGTTGCTGCCATTGGAACTGTTCTCGCATGGCATGCAAGGTTTCCCCAAAGAAGAATTCTTCTGGAGGGGAAGCAGCTGGGATGGATTCTTCAGCATCAGAATCTTCAAAATTGGAGAAGGGAGCCTCTGGCTGGTCAATTATGTCTGATTCATCAGCAGAATCATCAGAGGACACTGGCTCGGGGGGCTCTGCCCTAGGTCTCTTCTCTGGGGGCTGAGAGGCCCTGTCTGGGTGAGATTGAGATCCTCTAATTAAAGAAATTAAATCTTCTGCCAAAGTAAGCATTTGAGAACTAGAAGAGGGCCTGGATGTGGGTGGTTTAACAGGCACTGTTTTAGTAGTCTTGGCTGCTTTAGCCCTGGCGAAGGCCTTAATGGACATGGCTGCTGGAGGCCTAGCAGCACCACGTGCTGGGGTAGAAACATCCAAGGGATGGTGTCTGATAAGTCAACCACCGTAGTGGGTAAAATTTCTGAAGTCGTTTCAAGAGTTGTAGCAGGGGCCTCAGTTGTAGGAATAGGTTCAGCTGTACTTTGTTCAGTTTTCTCGGTTTCGAGCGAAACCGAGAAACTCGCGGTTTGCTTGACCATGGTTTCGGCCGAAACCGCGGACCGCGAGTGTCGGTCTTTATCTTTGCGTTTTGCTAGATTGGGTAGTCGGAGGATCCGACGGCATAATGTACGCAAAATCAGAACCGAAAAACTGTTCTGCAAACTCCGACCGACGCCTAAGCGTTCGTCGGTTGAAAGAAGCACAGGCCGAACAGGCTGCTACGTCGTGGGCTGGGCCTAAACAAGGCAGACAGTAAGAGTGGAAATCTTTATGAGGTATTTGTTTCCCACAGTTTAAGCAATTGTTAACTTTTTCTGACATCGGCTGAGGCAAGAAAGAGTCCCCAACGGGGTACTTAGCTTTAGAAGTCTTCGAAGTAGTATTCGGTAGAAGTAATCTCTGGATCCGACCGACCGGCACTTGCGAACAGCTTCTGCTTGAGCCACGGCAAGAAAGACTGAGGAAAATGGCGTCGGCTGATGCCTTTATACCCGAAGACCAACAGAGATGACGTCGGGTGGAGTGCGACATCAGCCGAAGCCGGACCCGGACTTTGGAATCCGGCCGACTGAAGGGCTGCCTGACGACAGGACAACCCACTTGTTATGACTGCAGATGCATCCATGAAGGACATCATCTACATTTATGGTAAGTGCACACAACTGTACTATGTTCTTCGTGTTTCACTGTTGCAGTCATTACATTTGGGTAGAATCCCAAAGATATGGTTGGGAGGCTGGAGCTAAACAGCATTAGGTGAGGCTATAAGGCCCTGCAGCACTGCAGTGGCAAAGCCTGCCCTGGACAGAGTAGAGAGGCAAATGGTAATGCTTTGTAAAGGTGTGAACAGAACTCCAAGTAGCAGCCTCTAGATTCTAGAGGAATGTCCTTGGTTGGTACTCCTCTGAGAAAGGCTGCTTAAGTAGCTGCAGCTCTGGTGGAGTGAGACCTAATGCCCTTGGGCACAGGTTTGCCATGTTGTAAGTAGCAGAAACGGATGCAATGGCTTGTCCACTTTGAAACTGTCTGCTTTCAAACAGCCTTTCTTTCTGATCCTGCAGTATATGACACTAGTAATTGCTCAGTTTTTCTTAGAGCTTTAGTCCTGCTCAAGTAGAATCTTAGCAGTCTGTGTACGTCCAAGGAATGCAGAATTCTCTCCACTTTGTTCTGCGGATTTGGATAAAAAGTTGGCAGATGAATTGTTTGGTTAAGAGCCACACTGGAAACCACCTTAGGCATAAAAGAAGGATTTGTCCTCAGAGACACCCTGTCTGGGTAAAATATGATAAAAGGCTCTAAAAGTCATGAGGGCCTGTAACTCTGAAACTCATCTTGCTGAAGTAATTGCTAGTAGCATAGCTGTCTTCCATGATAAGAACTTTATATCAGAGGTAGGAGCTGGTTCAAATGGAGGCAGGGTGAGCTTTTCCAACACATAACTGAGGCCCCATGCAGGTAATAGTGATCTTCTAGGAGGCCTTAAATTTTTGGCTCCTCTAAGATACTGCTTTAGTAAATAAAGGATGAGAAAAGATTGGTGGCTCTGTATTGTAATGTGCTGAAATGGCAGAGGCATGGATTTTGATTGATGAGAAAGATGGGCCTTTGTCAAGCATCTCAGTTAAGTATTGTAATATCTGAGGAATATGTGGTTCTGCTGTATCAGTTCCTTGTGCATGATTCCAAGCACAGAATCTCTTCCATTTGTCAGCATAAGATTTTCTAGTACCAGGCCTTCTGGCTTCCAAAATGACATCCATCACAGCTTTACTGAGAGGTGTTGTTTGTATGATTACAGGATTAACCATGCTGCCAGGTTCAGAGTCTGTAGTTGATTGTGCAGGATCGGATTGTTTTGCTGGGTCAGTAGTTGTGGTTTTTGAGGCAAGGTCCAAGCTGGGTATTGAGACAAGTTCCTTAGGACTGGGTACCAAAATTGGCGGGGCCAGTCCAGGGCAATTAATATCATCTTTGGCTTCTCTTGTCTGACTTTTAGGAGGACCTTGGGTAGAAGAGGCAGAGGAGGAAAGGAGTAAACTGATAGGTTTTTCCAACTGAAGGATAGGGCGTCCACTTTCCATGCTTGTCTGTGATAAGTCCTTGTGCAGAATCTTTTCAGTTGATAATTTTGTGGAGAGGCAAATAGATCTATGTCTAGGCCCCCCCATTTCTCTGTTATGCTGAAGACTTGTGGATTTAGTTTCCATTCGTGAGGATCCATAAGGTTTCTGCTTAAATCGTCTGCCAGACTGTTTTGTTTTCCTGGCAGGAATTGAGCTTGAAGATGCATTTGGTAGGTCAAAGCTGTATTCCACAGTGCCATGGCTAATCTGCAAAGGGGGTAAGAGTGTGTGCCCCCTTGCTTGTTTATATACCACATGACTGTGGTGTTGTCCATCTTTATCAGTAGTTGTCCTGGATGAAGTAAGTCCTTGAAGGCTGTTAGGGCATTTTGAACAGCTAGCATCTCTTTCTGGTTGAAATACAGATGCATTTGATTTGGTGCCCATATGCCCTGAATGCATCTTCCTGCCATGTGGGCCCCCCAGGCATAATCTGATGCTTCTGTTATTAAGGTTTGGCTGGCAGAGGGTAGAGTGATGGGCCGTCCCATGTTTTGGTGACAGGCCTTTGCCACCATAGAACCTCCTGTTGCAGGCAGGGAATGAGAGGAATCATTTTTTCCAGACTGTGTGAATGTTGACTCCATAAACTTTTTAGGTACCACTGAAGCTTCCTTATATGTAGTCTTGTATATGGAATTAGTAGGATGCAGAATGCCATGAAGCCCAGAGCCTGCAGAATTTGTCTTGCAGAAGACTGGGTTTTTGTTGCCATCAGTTTGAAATAAGTAGTCAGTTGCCTTTGTTTGTCTGGCGTGAGGTAAGCCATCTGGACAGTTGTACTCAAGCTTGCACCCAGGAATGTTACCTTTTGAGAGGGTACCAGTTGTGATTTCTTTTCGTTTGTGTACCCTAGGCATGTTAGAAGCCTTTTCACAAATGCCAGGTGTTGTAGAAGAGTGTCCTTGTTCTCTGCTTGAATGACACAGTCGTCCAAGTAAGGATATATTTTAATACTTCTTTGTCTGCAAAAAGCAATTACTGGTGCCAGGCACTTTGTAAAGACCCTGGGTGCAGTAGATAAGCCAAAGGGCAGTGCAGAGAATTGGTAATGCATTAAGTCAGCCTTGAATTTGAGGTATCTTCCGCACAACTGTCTTATTGGGACATGCAGGTATGCCTCTTTTAGGTCTAAAGTCACCAGCCAAGCATTCTTGCCCAGCATGGGCAGAAGCTGCTGTAAAGTCAGCATTTTGAATTTTGGAATGTCCAGGTATGTGTTCAAAATCAATAAATCCAGTATTGGCCTCCAGGCCTTGTCCTTTCTGGATACCAAGAACAGTCGAGTAAAAACCTTGTCCTTTTTCCTGTTCTGGTACTGGCTGAATGGCCCCGATATCCATGAGGGACGTAACCTGTTTCTGTGCCTCTGCCCATTGATGTTTTGGCAGATCTGGCCAACCATTTGTCATTGGCAGTGTGGAAATGGAATCGGTATCCCTGTGATACGATGTTTAGTACCCACTTGTCCTGGGTTATTAACTGCCAATTTTGAGCAAAAAGTGCTAATTTTCCCCCTATGGGTGCTGCCAAAAGATAAGTGCTTGGTGAAAGCAGAGGGAAGTCATTGGGATTGCTTTCTGTAGGTTTGCGCTTTATCTCCTCCAGATTTGGAGGTGAATGCGCCCCATTGCTTTGACCTGTATGAGTCTTGAGCCTGGTACCTGGAACCCTTAGGGCATCTGGATTTGCCCCTTTGAGCTCTGTCTGACACGGGAAAGGACCAATTTTTTTGTAGGCCAGTGTCTACTGAATCTTTGTGGCTGCACTTATAAGAAATCTTTAACAGTTTGCATAGACTTAGCTTTGTCTTCCATTTTCTTTAAAACCTCTTCTGCCTTAATACCAAACAGAGAATCATGCTGTAAAGGCGCATCTAGCAATTTAGATTTAACATGATCAGGCAAATTTTGTTCCTTTAACCAGGCATGCCTCCTAATCACAGATCCAGTAATTGCGGCCCTGCAGGAGGCCTCTAGAGAATCAAAACCACATTGCAAAGTATGCTTTCCAACTTGTTCAGCTGGATGCAATAATTCTGCAAATCTTTATTTTCTGCACATTCTGAAATCAACAGCATTTTCTGTTTCAGCAATCCCATAACCTGTTGTTGGTACTTAAGCATATGAAATTGACAATTTAAGGCCCCGATTGCCAAGGTTGCAGATGTATAAACCTTTTTTCCCCATCTGTCCAGTGCCCTAGAATCTCTGTCAGAGGGGGTAGGGTTTTTTGCTGTTGAGGCCTTAACTCCCTTTGGACCCTGTGAAATAGTTTCAGGATCAGCAGCAGGTTTTCTAAATAAAAATTTATGTGAGTCGGGGACTCTGTAATATCTGTCAGGCTTACTGGGAGCTGGAGGTAAGGAGTCAGGGGTCAAGCTTGACTCCGAAAACACATCATCCACAATGTCTAAAACAGGGGGAATAGCTAAAGACTTGTGCTGTGGGAGAAGAAGGAAATCCCTGAGCCTCTTTTTTGATTCTGAGAAGTCTCGACTCTCCCAGTGAAAATGCTCCTTCAAAGAATGCAAGGTTTCTCCAAATGAATAATACTCAGGAGGAGATGCAGATGAAATAGACTCCTCAGCATCAGAATCCTCATAGGGAGGTATAGAGAATTCCTGATCAGAAGTGGAATCAGAAGAAATAGAAACCTGATCTGAATATTCATAATCAGTGTCTTGCCTAGGCCTCTTATCTGGAGGGGGACAGGTACCCCTGATCAAGGTAATAAAGTCTTCAGCCATTTTGAACATCTGTTTTTTAGGCATAGAGGCCTGTGCACGTGGCTCATGCGTCAGTTTTTTAGGTTTAGAAGTTGCTTTTGTCTTTGGTTTTGAAGCTGTCATCGGTTTGATGTACAAATGTTGAGGTCTGAATACACCCTCAGAAGCCGCTGCCTGCTCAACGGCTCCAGACCCATCCGAGGGAGATACATCTGTCAGTCCAATACCTTGAGTATCTTGCGGCATGCCGGACTCCACATGGGTGTTGGTAGAGGCCTGCGACTCGAAGGTAGCGGATATCAGGGGCTGCGAAGGTGACTCACTGAGTACCGGCGAACTGGCGACTGGCTTAGGAGAAGCTTCGTCGTCGGTTTTGGATCTCGACTGCCTTTCTCTGTCCTTTTCTTTGCGTTTTTTATGTACTCCGGTAGTCGGATTGCTATCCGACGACATTTCTGGGTAGTTAAATCTGTTTCCAAAATACTTTGAGGCAAAAATATACTGAAGCTTAACAGTGCGTTGGTTAAATCTAGCACAAAACCGACAGCCAGGCACGTTGCGATCAGGGCCTAGCCAAGGAATACAGTATAAATGGAAATCCTTATGAGGCATTTGCTTCCCACAAGTAATACAACTATTAACTTTTTCTGACATCGGTAAAAAGCAAGAAAAAAGTTTCCCCAACGGGGTACTTAGCTTTAGTGAAAACTTCGGTTCTGAAACTCAAACTCGAATATTTCAGTAGTCAGCCAACCAGCACTTGCGAAATGCTTCTGCTTTGGGCACCGCATGGCAAAAAAGACTAAAGAAAATGGCGTCGGCTGCATGTTTTATACCCGACGACCTGACGTCATGGAAGAGAAGACAGCAAACGACACAGGACCCAAGACTTTGAAATTCAAGCCGACTGAGGGCAACCTGCCAGCAGATTACCCAAATGTAATGAATGCAACAGTGAAACACGAAAAACATCTTCATAAGTAGATAAGGGCAAATCCAGATCATCAGAAGAAGCAGAAAAAACAAAATCCTGATCAGAAGATTCATAATCAATTTCAGTCCTAGGCCTCTTAGAAGGGGGAGTTGGCTGCCCCTGATTAGAGTTATTACATCTTTAGCCATTCTTATCATTTGTTTTTTAGGCCTAGAGGCCTGAGCATGTGGCCTGGGCGTCGTTTTTTTAGACATGGATCGAGATTTAGGCCTAAGTAAAGAAGGAGGCGTTGGTTTAATATGCAAGTCCGTAGGCCTGAATACACCCTCAGAAGCCGGTGCCTGCACAGCGGCTCCGGACCCATCCAAGGTAGAGACATCCGCGGGTTCCATAGTTGAAGCATCTCGAGGCATACCGGAATCCGAATGGGTCTCAGTAGAGGTCTGCGAATCAGAAGTAGCGGGTATCAGGGGCTGCGAAAGCACCACTCTGAGTACCAGCAAACTGGCGACTGGCTTAGGAGAAGCATCGTCGGCAGTTTTGGACCTCGGCGGCCTGTCTCTGTCTTTATCTTTGCATTTTTTTCGGAATCCCAGTAGCCAGAGGGCTAATCGATGACATTTCTGGGATAATTAAACCAAGAACCAAAATATTTACAGGCGAAAATATACCGACAACGGATAGTGCGCTGATTAAATAAAGCACAAAACCGATAGCAAGGTACGTCGTGGTCAGGGCCTAAGCAAGGAATACAGTACGAATGAAAATATTTATGAGGCATTTGCTTTCCACAAGTAATGCAATTATTAACTTTTAATGACATCGGTAAAAAGCAAGAAAAAGTTTTCCCAACGGGGTTCTTAGCTTTAGTTGAAGACTTCGGTTCTGAAACTGGAAAATGAAAATTTCAGGAGTCAGCCGACCGGCACTTGCGAACTGCTTCTGCTTCAGGCACCGCACGGCATGAAAGACTGACGTAATGGCATCGGCTGCATGTTTTATACCCCTGATGACCTGACGTCATGGAAGAAGGGATAGCAACCGATGTGTGGTACTCGCTGAATGGCCCTCATATCCATGAGGGATGAAACTTGCTTTTGAGCCTCTGCCCATTGATTGTGTGGCAGGTCTAGCATACCTTTTGCCCTTGGCAGGGTGTGAAAGTGGAACCTGTAGCCCTGAGCCACTATGTTCAAGACCCATTTGTCCTGTGTGATCATGTGCCAATTTTGTGAAAAAAGTGCTAGTTTCCCCCCTAAGGGGGCTGCCAAAAGATAAGTGCTTGGTGCTGGCAGAGGAAAGTCATTGGGACTGTTTCCTGTATGGCTGTGATTTGTCTTCTCCGCTTTTGGAGGTAGAAGCACCCCATTGTTTAGGCCTGTATGAGCCTTGGGGCTGGGATCTGCCTCTGGGGCATCTGTATCTGCCTCTTTGTGGCCTGTCTGACACTGGAAAGGACCAATTCTTTGTAGGCCAGTTCCTGCATAATCTGGGTGGCTGCACCTGTAAGAAATCCTTAACTGTCTGCATAGATTTCGCTTTGTCCTCCATTTTCTTCAACACCTCTTCTGCTTTAACACCAAACAAAATATCATGCTGTAATGGAGCATCTAATAATTTTGCTTTAACATAAACAGGCAGATTCTGCTCCTTTAACCAAGCATGCCACCTAATGACAGAACCCGTAACAGCGGCCCTGCAACAGGCCTCCCGAGAATCAAAACCACATTGAAAAGTATGCTTTCCCACTTGTTCAGTTGCATGCAATAAATCCTGCATTTCCTTGTTTTCTGCACATTCAGAATTTAACATTTTCTGTTTAAGCAGTGACATTAAGTATTGCTGATATTTAAGCATATGAAATTGACAATTTAAAGCCCTCACAGCCAAGGTAGCAGAACTGTAAACCTTTTAACCCCATCTGTCCAGCACCCTTGAATCCCTATCAGATGGGATAGGGTTTTTTGCAATGGAAGCCTTGACCCCTTTGGGACCCTGAGAAATAGTTTCTGGGTCAGCAGCAGGGTTTCTATAAAGAAATTTATGTGAATCTAGAACCCTGCAGTATCTGTCTGGCTTAACAGGTGCAGGGGGTAAAGAGTCAGGAGACAGGCCGGACTCTGAAAATACATCATCTACAATGTCTAAAACAGGAGGGATAGCAAGAGGCCTGTGCTGAGGTAGTAAAAGAAAGTCTCTGAGCCTTTTCTTAGATTCTGAGTAATCTTGGCTCTCCCAGTGGAAGTGCTCCCTCATGGTATGCAGGGTTTCCCCAAAAGAATAATCCTCAGGAGGGGAGGCTGAAGGGATAGATTCTTCAACATCGGATTCCTCATAGGGAGGAAGAGTGTATTCCTGTTCAGAAGAGGAGTCAGAGGAAATGGAAACCTGATCTGAAGATTCATATTCTGTCTCTTGCCTAGGCCTTTTCTCAGGAGGGGGATGGGAACCCCTGATCAAAGTAATTAGGTCTTCGTCCATTTTGAGCATCTGTTTCTTAGGCATGGAGTCCTGTCCATGGGCTTGCTGTACTTGTTTCTTTGTCTTAAGTGGTGCTTTAGTCTTTTCCTTTGAAGCTGTAGTCGGTTTTATATATAACTGTGTAGGCCTGAGAACACCCTCAGAAGCCGATGCCTGCTCAGCGGCTTCGGACACATCTGAGGGAATATTTTCCAAGTGTCCAATACCTTGAGTTTCCAGAGGCCTAGTCTGCTCCACGTGGGAGTCAGAAGCGGCCTGCGGCTCTGAGGTAGCGGGCATCAGGAGCTGTGAAAGCGCTTCACTGAGAACCGGCGAACCAGCGACTGGCTTAGAAGAAGCCTCGTCGTCCGTTTTGGACCTCGGATGCCTGCCCTTTTCCTTGCGTTTCTTGTGAATTGCGGTAGACGGATGGCTATCCGATGACATCGTGTAATTAAATCTTCGACCAAAGTAATGAAATGCAAAATCATACCGACGCTTAATAGTGCGTTGGTTAAATCTAGCACAAAACCTGCAATTAGCAATGTTGTGATCAGGGCCTAGGCAAGGAATACAATAAGAATGGAAGTCCTTATGAGGTATTTGCTTCCCACAAGAAATACAATTATTAACTTTTTCTGACATCGGTCTGGAGCAAGAAAAAAGTTTCCCCAATGGGGTAACTTAGCTTTAAATGAAGACTTTGGATCTGAAATTCGAACACGAAAATCTCAGGAGTCGGCCGACCGGCACTTGCGAACTGCTTCTGCTTCGGGCACCGCGCGGCAAGAAAGACTGAAGAAAATGGCGTCAGCTGTATCTTTTATACTCCTGGCGCACTGACGTCGGGGAAGAGGCGACAGCAACCGACACCGGACCAGGACTTTGGGATTCAGGCAGACTGCAGGTAGCCTGCCAGCAGGATAACCCAAGAGTAATGACTGCAACAGTGAAACACGATGAACATCCTGCAGAGGTCCTGGAGACCAAGGATGCTTTAGGACTTTCAAAGCATTTACTACAGCCAACATCTCTGACCTTTATGTATTTTTATCTGTCTTATTTGGTCCACATCCCTTGCAAATTTCACTCCTTCTGAAACAGCTCCCAAAGCAACTGCTGTAATAGACTGATGAGGAGGCAGAAGAGAAAATGGGTGACCTGGATTCTGAGAGAACAGGTCTACCCACCACTATGCCTCCCTTCTTACAATCCCCAAAACAAGGATCTGAAAAGACAAAGGGTGACGATAGAGTCAAGACTGACCTGAGGCACCACTGATCTTTAACACATGTGAAGTCTGTCTATGGGAATTTTAAGAATCAAGGAAGATTGACGATTGAAGATCCCAGAATCCCAAGAAATTTCCTGGCAGATTCTTTGATTTAAGTGGAAAAACTCAGGAAGACTTTTGGAAAATTTGTACTTTGCCTGGAGGAAGAAAAGCTCTTCCCAGACCAGAATCTACAAGAAATCCCAAGAAAACAATTATATGAAATGAAATGACAGAAGATTTACAAGATTTTGAACACTTTTCAATGACTCCTGACAACTGAAAATCTAGTTTGCAAATACAAGGCAATCATCCCAATATGGAACCCCAGTTCGGATTTGTAAAAGGCAGATCATGTCTCCTAAACCTGATAGACTTATTTGAAGCAGTCACCAAAGCCGTAGAGGAGGGTAAGGTGATTCACACAGCCTATCTAGATCTCGCCAAGGCTTTTGACACCATCCCCCACTCTGGAATTATAGATAAACTCACTAAACTAGATATAAAGCCCTATGTCCCTAGATGGGTTGCCAACTGGCTCATTGACAGAACCCACACTGTGAAAGTGGCAGACTCCAAATCAGACTTCAGACCAATGACAAGTGGAGTACCACAGGGTTCAGTCCTGGGTCCTCTACTGTTTGGTATCTACTTTTCTGAAGTACAGGCTAACACAGAAGGTCTTTGGCTAGTGAAGTTCGCAGATGACTGCAAACTAGGAGCCATAATTGAAGCTCCTAATGATGTGGACATCCTACAAAAGGGCCTCACTGAGACAGATACCTGGTGTCAAAGCCATGGCCTCAAACTCAATGCCAAAAACTGCACTGTCATCCCCTTTGGTAAAAACTCTGTACCCATGAGTTACCACATAGGTGGTAGTCTACTTAACACCGAAAGTATGATCAGGGACCTTGGGACACAGATGGACAGTAGTCTCGCCTTTGATAATCACATCACCACAGTAGTCAGGAAATCCTTCTACGTGGCACACCTCATCACAAAAGGTTTCTCATCCAGGAAAAAAAGAGGTTATTGTTTCCCTCTACTCGACACTCATTAGACCCATTATAGAGTACACCACCCATGTTGGTATGTACCTCACAAGACATCTACAACAACTGGAAAGGTCGCAGAAATACCTTACAAAGAGGGTTACTGGCCTCAAACAGATGCCCTACGCAGACCGTCTCAAAAAACTCCAGCTTTACTCCTTCGTATATTGCCTACCCAGAGGGCGATCTCTGCCTAACATACAAGGCTATGTCAAACCCAGAGCTGTTGGGCAGGCTCCACTTAAAGAAATCCCAATCCCTCCGAGCTACACGCTTCTAGGGGCCTAAACCTTGTCACAATAAACAGAACATGCTGGAGGGATAGATTCCTGTCCCAGAGGCTTCCCATACACTGGAACAAACTACCTATCTACATCAAACAAAGCTCCTCATTAGCATTCCAAGAAAAATCTTGATGATTGCATGGGAATTTGGAAATTCACCCCGGGGATCACCTCTGTGGCTCTGTTCAACAGGGGCACACGAAAATAATTTTTTTGGGTGGGGAAAGCCAGGGTACCATTTCGGCTGGGCTTCTATAGTCCCTAGGGCCGATAACCTAGTACCAACCTATGAACCTATGACAGCCCTGGCGTCTGTAATAAGCATTCACCTGAAGCCAGACACTTTGTAAATACTGCTGGAGCTACAGACAATCCAAAAGGTAAGGCAGACAAATGATCATATGAGCCAGATACAAAAAGTCTGAAGTGCTTGCCAATGGGAATGTGATGGCAAGCATCTTTTAAACCTAGCTTTACCATAAAAGGAAAGTACAGTTGTGTACACTTATCACAAATGTAGATGTTTGAGTGTAATCACTGTTGCAGTCATCACATTCGGGTTATCTGCTTGCAGTAGCCCTCGGTTAGCCTGATTAACAAAGTCTTGGGTCCTGCGCCGGTTGCTGTCTCTTCTTCCGTGACGTCAGGTCGTCAGGGGTATAAAACATGCAGCCGATGCCATTACATCAGTTTTTCGTGCCCCAGATGTCAGGTGCCCCCTCTAAAGGGAAGGAATTAAATCTATAAATATACAAGGTTATACCTCCAACAAAAAAGCAAATACACCAAAAAGCTTTTGAGCACAGTAAAGGAGAGTAGAGGTATAGCCAAAAGAAGTAAGGGGGCTGGAGGGAGGGTAACCAGGACTGCAACAGTGAATACACTCGAACCTCTACATTTATGGTAAGTGTACACAACTGTACTATGTTCTCCATGTTTCACTGTTGCAATCATCACATTTGGGTAGATTCCCAAAGCTAAGGATGGGAGGAGGAATTTAGATAGCATTAGGACCAGCTATAAGGCCCTGCAAGACTGCAGTGGCAAAGCCAGCTCTGGATTTAGAGAAAATTGGCAGATGGTAATGCTTGGTGAAAGTATGTACAGAACTCCAGGTAGCAGCTTCTAGGATGTCCCTGGTAGGGACGCCTTTGAGAAAGGCTGTAGAGGTAGATGCAGCCCTGGTTGAGTGGGGTCTGATCCCCTGTGGGATAGGCTTTCCATGGTGCTTGTAGCAGAAATGAATGCAATGGCCTATCCATTTGGAAATGGTTTGCTTTGAAATAGCATTCCCCTCTGCCCCTGCAGCAAATGCCACCAGCAGTTGTTCAGATTTCCTTTAAGGTTTAGTCCTGTCCAAGTAGAATCTGAGTGGTCTGCGCACATCCAAGGAGTGCAGTATCCGTTCCCCTTTGTTCTGTGGATTAGGAAAGAAGGTTGGCAAATGAATGGACTGATTAAGGGACACACTGGATACCACCTTGGGCATGAAGGAGGGATTGGTCCTGAGGGACACCCTGTCCGCATGAAAGATGAAAGGCTCCACTGCCATAAGGGCCTGTAAATTCAGATACCCTTCTTGCTGAAGTAATGGCTAAAAGGAAAGCTGTTTTCCAAAAAAGGAATTTTAAGTCTGCAGTAGCAGCTGGCTCGAAAGGAGGAAGAGCGAGTTTCTCCAATACAAAATTAAGGTCCCATGCTGGAGTTGGAGCTCTCCTGGGTGGTCGTAAATTTTTGGCCCCCTTTGAGGAACTGCTTGAGCAGAGGATGAGAAAAGAGGGGAGGTTCTGTGTTACAATGAGCTAAAATGGCTGAGGTGTGAATTTTGATGGAGGAGAAAGACAGGCCCTTTTGAAGCATCTCAGTTAAGTATTGTAAAATCTGAGGTAGACTGGGCACTGCTGTGCTCATCCCTGGAGATTAGTTCCAGGCACAGAATCTTTTCCATTTTTCAGCATAAGATTTTCTAGTACGAGGCCTCCTTGCCTCTAAAATGATATCCATCACTGGTTTACTAACGATTAGATAATTAGCCAGGCTGCTAGGTTCAGTGTTTGAAGCTGAGGGTGCAGAATCTGTTTCTCCTGCTGAGACAATAGGGTAGGAGTCTGAGGCAGGTGCCATGGGGCCAACACTGTGCAAGAGGGGGTACCAGTGTTGGCGTGGCCAGTCTGCTGCAATCAAAATCGTCCTTGGTTTGTCTTGTTTGATCTTTAGTAGCACTTTGGAGAGCAGAGGCAGAGGAGGAAAGGCATAAACTGATATGTTTTTCCAGCTGAAGGACAGAGCATCCACTTTCCAAGCTTGTTTGTGGGGAGTCCTTGTGCTATATTTGTCCAATTGATAGTTCAGGGGAGAGGCAAACAGGCCTACCTCTGGGCTCCTCCATTTGCTTGTCAACATGTTGAAAATCGTTGGTTCCAGTTTCCACTCGTGTGGGTCCATGAGGTTTCTGCTTAGTTCGTCTGCCAGTGTATTTAGTTTTCATGGCAGGAATTGAGCTTGTAGATGCACTCGGGGCTGTGTTCCACAATGGATAGGAAACAAGGAAAAGACTGCCGGCTCCGAAGGCTGTGGAGCCGAAGTCACGGCAAGTTCCACTTTTTTTTGGACTTTTTTGACTTGGAGTCTGAGGAGGATTTAGAGGACTTTGATCACTTGCTGGCTCCATCCTGGTCAGTCAAAGCTTCCACAAAAGAGTGCTTAAGAAGACCCCGATCCATGAGCTTTCTCTTCCTCTCACCAAGCACCCTAGTGGAAAAGGAGTGGCAGATACTGCATGACTCCTGAAGGTGCATCTCACCCAGACAATAGACACAATGAACGTGTCCGTCTGTGACAGACATTTTCTATCCGCAGTCTGGACATTTTCTGAAACCAGACTTTGGATGTCTGTCTTTATCTTCAGACATAATTTTAATCAACAGCAAATTCCATCACAACTGTAAATAACTATAAACAACTAAGCAACTATTGTAGAAAAAGCACACAAAATATCAAACAATGCCCAAGAGGCCACACTATATATATATATATATATATATATATATATATATATATATATATATATATATATATATAGATATAGATATATAGATAAGATATAGATATATATATAGATATATATATATATATATATATATACACACATACATATACACATATATATGTATGTATATATATATATATATATATATATATATATATATATATATATATATATATATATATACACACACATAAAAACAGGAAACTAACTGTAAATTTAGCTGTTAATACCTAACTACAGAACTACGCTAACACTACACTACTAAATGCCAAAGTCAACACTAGCAAAGAATGGCCACGAAACATAAATGAGGCCAAAAGAGATAGTAATATATGGGTAAGGGAAATACTAAGCAAAAGTCTAATTATGACTATATAAGAAAATTTTTAGAAAAACGTGCTAATTTGTTGAATAAAGTCTCGAGCAGAGCTGGAAACCAAGAGATCAGTGCCACGGCAAACTAGATCTGAGGTAATTCCAGTAGTGCATCATGGGATAAAGGGGTGGGTCTCAAGCTACTGGTAAACTTTGAGCTTTGCTAAATGGCCGTGTCGGAGCTGAGGATCGGCTCCGAACCAATCAGTGAAGAATGAATGGCGAGACTGAACAACTTCACATTATCAGTTTGGGACAAGAATGTAATATGAAAGAACTTGAGCAAGAGGGAGTGTATAAATATTTGGGAATTGAAGGATCAACAATAAAACATGAAGAAATGTGAATAAAACTTAGCAAAGAATACTTTAGAAGACAAATTAATCCTGAAAACAGTGTTGACATCTAGGAACAAAATTCAAGCTATAAACCAGTTTGCTCTTCCTGTCCTAGCTTACAATTTTGGAGTGACTGGCCCCAAAATGTGTTGGACAGATTAGACAGGAAACAAGAAGGATTTTTCATGCTCACCATATCATTTATAAACATCAGCGTGAATACCAAGATTACATATTTCCCATTCTGAAGGGGGGATGGTCCTCCTTGAAACTGATTACATACAGAGATGTGCAATTGTGGGACTACACACACTGCTGACCTCATGAGAGAATAAATCTAAGACGACTTCTCTGCTTAGTCTAGTAGAAGCATATCGGTGTCAAGCAGGAATATCAAACCAGAAGTACATAAAAATCAGGCAGCAACTGAAAGTGCCAAAAAACTGAAGAAAGAATATACGGTGAAAGACCAGATGAGAAGGCAAGAAATGCGGAAAATGCATATAGTTGCAAGTATAGAAAACGTCTGGAAGAACCATGTTCAGGATCAAACACAGGAATGGTTAAGGAGAGACAAATTCAAACCAAGAAATGAATGGTTAATATTGGTGGCCCAAGATAGTGGGCTACGTACACGCTGCTTTACAAAGTCCATTGAACATGTGTGAGAAATGGGCAAATGTAGGTTTTTGTAAAACAGAATTGGAAACAGTTGCACACCTCATTGCTGGTTGTGACATTAATGACAGAAGGAGTGCATACTGAAAGGCATAATAATGTGGCAAGACTGTTGCACTGGGGATTGTGCATACCTTATGGTATTGAAGTGGCTGAACAACACTGGAAACATGAGCCACAAAGCATCATAGAAAATGATTAAGTCTACATCACATGGGGTCAGCCATTAACAGTTCAAAAAATAGAAGCTAGAAAACTGGATATAGTGGTCCATGAAAAGAAGACAAAAGTAGCAAGGGTCACTGAAATAGCCACACACAGTGATTACAGTGTCTTGCGTACAGAGAGACACAAAGTCATAAAATATCAGGATTTGCAGGCAGAAATGAGAGCAATGTGGAAGAAAGACACCCAGACAGTTCAAATAGTAGCAGAAGCAACGGGTCTTATAAAAAAAGAATCTACAATCGTATTTAGATTTGTTACCAATACATGTAACCCAGTACGAATTGCAGAAGGAATCATTACTGGGCACACTGCGGGTGCTGTGAAGAGCACTTCTGACTGACATCAAAGACTGAAACAATCCTAATTTCATGAACTTTAATTGTACTTTGACTTAGAATGGGGTCCATTCCTGTCATGGTATTAGAAACCCAAAAGGCTTGGAGAAATTAAAAAAAAGGATTAGAGCAGACTAGAGTTTTGAGAGGCAAATGTAAATTGTTTTCAAGCCACTACAGGCAGCCTGGCACCATTTAGGAACTGTCCCAAATGGAGTGTAGAAATGAAGACCTGGAAAGGCTAATACTAAGGTGCATTAGAGATCAGGGGGAGGGTTCTTGAGAGACAAACAGCTTCACTTGACGGGTTGTCTTAATATCTACCAGCCCTATTCCTGATGCTACAAAGGAATGACCGGCCCTTACCAGATCCTGAGGATGGTCACCAATCCAACTATATTAAAGGAGAACCACACACACACATTGAAAAACAGGCTTATTTCATCATGTCTTGATGTTTCCTACATTTTAACATCACTCCTGGACTCTATGTACCTTTCCTTAAATTTTTAAATGCAATTCCAGAGTATGCTCACATGCGGTTCGGCATCTTGTTTATTTTATCCTACCTCTAAGTATCCCACAATACAGTGTTTGGCTTTAAACTATTACACCATAGCCCCTAAGGTCCTGTCAATGCACTGTCTTTACATACAATCTCACATATACCCTGCTTTCTTTACATCAGTCAGCTTTAATTACCATTTCTTGCTTTTCAATGACTACTTAAAAGACAAATAGGGATATTTACAGACATCATTATTATCAGTGCCTGTTACTTCGTTTTCTTTCTAAAGTGGCCAATTCACATTCTTTTGTTATGCCCTAGTTGTAGTCCTTAAATTCATCTCCCCCCCCCCCTAAACACACTCCCCTTCGTATCTGTCAAACTGGCAAAAGTAATTTGAGCTGTTTGCTGCTGTGACTGATAGCTCACAGCAGGAGACAAAGTTTGTGTACTGTTGTCTTTTACCATCCACCTGTGGTTGTTTATTCAAATACTTTTGAGCCAAGTCATAGGACCTGAATTGTCTTTACATAGTAATGCCTTATGAACTTTAATTCTGTTGGCTGTCAAGAAAGCAGTTACTTTAAAATGGAAATCTAAGTCTAAATCAACGGTATTTGAAGTACTGGATATTATAAAAGATAAAAGAGCTGGAAGAGAGATCTTTAGAAAAGGGAAAGGAGCAAATTACATAGAAATAAATGAAAACTGGGGGACAATATATGCAGAATAATGTTCAAGAGGATAACTGAAGTTTAAGGGAAGGCAGGAACTGAGCAATCCATTTAAGGTTGGAGTGAATAATTATTAAAAGGAAAGAAAACATTTGTAGTGTCTAATGCATGAATAGAACATGCTAATATGGTTTGCTTTCTATTAAGGTAAGTGTGTCTGTGTATTAAGCAATAGTTTAATAAAGGTGATAAAAAAGATATCCCAATGCAAAGGCTGCAATTTAATAAAAAAAGACTTATGCCTTCCATACAAAAAGGCTGCAATTTTCCAAAGCAGCAAGACTCCCACCATAGGTAAAAAAGTGCAAACTGACCTTTCCATCGTTGGAATTTCTTTCCACTGGGCTGCAGATGTTGACTAATTCACAGCTGGCAGTGGACAGTATAATGTGTATACTACAAGAACTGGATTTGGTATCAAGGACCACCACAACCGATCTACAGTCAGGGCTAAGTCACAGCCTTATTCTTGAAGGTTTGCTAATGACATTTTGGAAAGCTGACATTTTCATTTTGTGAGAAGCTGTGTGAGGGGAAGGAAAACATACAGTAAATCCCTGTTATCCAGAAATCAAGCAACCAGCACTCTTAAGCAATTGGCATTTGACTGGCTCATATGCCGGCATACGAGCCAATCAAAAATTGCAAAGCGAAGCCACTTCTACTCAATGCAGAACAGCCTGCAGTTTCGCATTGAGTAGAAGTAGCTCTGCTTTGCGATTTTTGATTTGCTTGTATGCCGGTATATGAGCCAATCAAAAATTGCAACGCATATCTCAAGCAACTGAAGCATACACTTAACTGGCATCTACCAATCCCCATGGGTGCCGGTTAAGTGAGACTTTATTGCATTTAAAAACTTGATGGTTAACATGGTGAACTTTTTGTAAGCATATAGTTACGGACTAGTGATTATGACTTAGGATTTGAGGTATTGCATTTAAAAACTTGATTGGTTTAACAGTGTGTA
>NC_056737.1:1137521779-1137575736 GCF_019279795.1 Protopterus annectens
TACAGTAGTTTGGCATACCTAGTTATTTGCTCCTAATACTTTGTATCCTTTGCAAATACAGTAAGTTCTACAATAAATTCCAGCCTCCTGTTGCCCATTTTCTATGCCCCTACTCATAGTCATTTATATTGGTAAAATTTTCTCTGTTCCAGTGATGACTCGTGTATTAAAAAGTACAGTTTTGTACCTACCATAAATGTAGATGTTCGAGGATTCCCTTGCTGCAGTCCTGACAATTGGGTATAGTCCGTGTCCCAGTCGGCCCGAATACCAGAGTATAAGGCTGACGTCGGTCATGGCGCCTTAGACTGACGTCAGTACGTCAGGGTACTAATGCGCATGACCGACGTCATTTCCTCAGTCTTTTCTTGCCCCAGATGTCAGAAGACCCAAAAAGACAAGTCCCAAAACAACCTGCACCAAAAACATGTACAATATATACAGTAATATATACAAAAATATAAGCATGTAAACTCACCTACACAACCACCCTGAAACACAGAGGGAAGGAGGGAGGGTAGAATTGACTGCAGCAAGGGAATCCTCGAACATCTACATTTATGGTAGGTACAAAACTGTACTATGTTCTTCGCTTCCCTTGCTGCAGTCCTGACAATTGGGTAGAATCCCAAAGCAGAGGTAAGGGAGGCTGGCAAATTATAAAGTAGCAGGAGCTGACAACATGCCTTGTAAAACAGCTGTGGCAAAACCAGCTCTAGTCTTAGAGTATATAGGCAGGTGATAATGCCTAGAGAAAGTATGCACTGAACTCCAAGTAGCTGCCTCCAGGATATCCTTAGTTGCCACCCCCCTTAGAAATGCTGTTGAAGTGGCAGTAGCCCTAGTGGAATGAGGCCTAATCCCAGCTGGAACCTCTTTGCCATGATGGGAATAACAAAATGCAATGCAAAAGCCAATCCACCTAGAAATAGTTTGTTTTGACACAGGCTTGCCCTGTGAACTTAAAGCAAAAGAAACAAGTAACTGCTGAGACTGCCTAAAATCTTTAGTCCTGCTCAAATAATAACGCAATTGCCTGTGTACATCTAAAGTGTGCAAAATCTTTTCCCCTTTATTTTGAGGATCTGCAAAAAACGTAGGCAAATGAATAGTTTGGTTTAAAGCCACACTAGAAACCACCTTAGGCATAAAGGAAGGATTAGTACGTAATGATACCCTGTCCTTATGGAAAATCAAAAGGGCTCTACTGCCATAAGGGCCTGCAACTCAGACACCCTTCTTGCAGAAGTAATAGCCAACAGAAAAGCAGTCTTCCATGACAAATATTTCAATTCAGCAGTAGCTGCAGGCTCAAAAGGTTGTAGAGTAAGTTTTTCCAACACAAAATTGAGATCCCAAGCAGGAGTAGGAGCTCTACGGGGGTCTTATATTCTTTGCCCCTCTAAGAAACTGCTTGAACAAAGGATGCGAAAACAAAGGTGGGTCACAATCATAGTGAGCTGAAATTGCTGCAGCATGAATCTTTATGGAAGAGAAAGACAAACCTTTGTCCAATAATTCAGTAAGATATTGAAGAGCCACACTCAAATTAGGCTCTGAAATCTCCAAATTCTTTGCTGTACTCCAAAATAAAAATCTCTTCCATTTTTCATGCACACTCTCCTAGTACTAGGCCTTCTAGCTTCCATAATCACATTTAAAACTTGTTGAGGAAGCTGAGACCTACCATGCCTCAACACAGAATATGCCAAGCTGTGAGATGAAGAGATGGAAGCTTGACATTGAGCAGATGACCGTCCTTCTGAGATAACAGATGAGGAATCAGAGGTAAAGGCCATGGAGGCTTCTTTACAAGACTCCTTAGAAGTGGGTACCAGTGTTGCCGAGGCCAATCTGGAGCTATCAAAATCATCCTTGGCCTGTCCTGTCTGACCTTTAGTAATACCTTTGGAAGAAGAGGTAGAGGTGGAAAGGCATAGACATGAAGGTTTTTCCAACTGAAAGACAGAGCATCCACTTTCCAAGCTGTGTGATGAAACCCCTTTGTGCAATACTTTGGCAGCTGGTGGTTTAGTGGAGAAGCGAACAGATCTATGTCTGGAGTTCCCCATGACACTGTCAATTTCTGAAATACATGAAGATCCAGTTTCCACTCGTGGGGATCCATGATTTGTCTGCTTAATACATCTGCTAGGGAGTTCTGTGCTCCTGGCAGAAACCTTGCCTGAAGAGTCAGTTGCAGGCTTAACGCAGTCTCCCATAGAATCATTGCTTGCCTGCATAGAGGATAAGAATGTGTTCCCCCTTGCTTGTTGATGTACCACATGACAGTTGTGTTGTCTGTCAGAATCAACACCTGCCCTGGAAGAAGTAACTCCTTGAACGCCATCAATGCAAACTGGACTGCTAACATCTCCTTCATGTTGATATGTAGATGCTGTAGTCTGGCAGGCCACTTGTCTTGTATCCACTTTCCATTTAGATGAGCTCCCAAGCAGTGTCCGAGGCATCTGTCGTTAAAATCTGACTCGCCTCTGGCCGGGTCACAGAGAGTCCCTTGTTTAGGTGACATTCCTGAGCCCACCACAAGAATTCCTTTTGAAGGCAAGGTATTATTTGAATGACAGTGTCCAAATCTTGGCAGTGCTGTGTCCATACATTTTGAGATACCATTGCAGCTTCCTCATATGCAGTTTGGCATTGGGAAGCACCAGAATACAAGATGCCATGAACCCTAATGCTTGAAGGTCTGTCCTTGCAGTCAGCACGGACTGATGAGATAGTTGATGGAAGTAAAGTGACAGACTCTTTTGTTTGTCCGGGGTTAAAAAGGCCATCTGGGCTGCTGTATTCAGTATCACACCCAGAAAGCACAAGGCTTGAGAGGATACTAGACTGGACTTTATTTCGCTCACAGAATACCCTAGGCATCTTAGCACTGCTATGACATATTCCAGATGCTGTAGAAGGTGTTCCTTTTCTTGAGCCAGAATCAGGCAGTCGCCCAAGTAAGGATAAATTCGCATGCCTTGCAGACTGAAGTAAGTTATCCCTGGCGTCAGGACCTTTGTGAATACTCTGGGCAGTAGATAAGCCAAAGGGCAATGCAGAGAACTGATAATGAAAATCTCCAGTTCAAACCGAGATACTTTCTGCAACTTAGCCTTATGGGCACATGAAGGTAAGCTTCCTTGAGATCCAAAGTTACCATCCAGTGATCCTTGCCCAGCAGAGGTAACAGTTGCTGTAACGTCAACATCTTGAACTTGGGAATGTCCAGATAAGTGTTGAGGATAGATAAATCCAAAATTGGTCTCCACGTGTTCCCCTTCTTTGGTACTAGGAACAGGCGAGAATAAAATCCAAGCCCCTTTCTGACACAGGGACTGGCTGAATAGCCCCTATCTGGAGTAACTGAGAAACTTGCTTGTGAGCCTCTTTTCTTTGTGGAGGAGGAACATCTGGCATGCCTTTGAAAGGGGCATTGTGTGGAAATAAAATCTGTACCCGTGATGAATGATATCCAGCACCCATCTGTCTTGAGTGATTAAATCCCAATTTTCTTTGAAAAGAGACAATCTTCCTCCCAAAGGAGCTGCCAGACGAGAGTCCACTGGCAGCTGAAAAGGCAGGTCATTGGTTCTGCTTACGAAAGGACTGACCCCTGCCCTCACCAGAAGTCTGAGCAGGTGAACTGTCTGATCTAGGCCTAAACGAACCTTGAGCCCTGCCCCTACCACGTCTAGACCTACCCCTAGACTGGGAACCATAAGCAGGATATGTCCACCCCTTAGCAGGCCAATTTCTACTAAACTTGGAGGCTGCACCTGCAAAAATCTTTAACAGTCTGCATAGACTTAGCTTTGTCCTCCATTTTCTTTAAAACTGCTTCCACAGGCGGTCCAAACAACACATCAGACTGTAAAGGAGCATCCAAAATCCTGGTCTTAACATGCTCAGCTAAATTCTGATCCTTCAACCATGCATGTCTGCGAAGAACAGAACTAGTAGCAGCCACCCTCGAGGAGGCCTGGACAGCATCAAAACCACACTGCAAAGAATGCTTACCCACTTGTTCAGACACATGAACCAAATCCAGCAATTCTTTACACTCAATACCTTCCGCCAAAGCATCCACCTTAGATTTCAATTGTGAAAGGAGATAATTCTGATATTTCAGCATATGAAATTGACAATTCAACGCCTCATGGCTAGAGTGGAAGAAGTATATACTTTCTTACCCCACCTATCCAAAGCCCTTGCCTCTTTATCAGAGGGTACAGGATTTTTAACCACAGAAGCTTTAACACCTTTAGGCCCCTGAGAAACAGTTTCTGGGTCCGCCCTGGGACTCTAAAACAAATACTTATGAGCTTGGGCACCCTATAATACCTATCAGGCTTAACAGGAGCAGGAGGCAAGGAATCAGGGTTCAGAGAAGCCTCTGCAAAACATCCTCCACCACATTTAACACAGGAGGAATAGCTAAGGGCCTATGCTGGGGCAAAACAAGAATTCCCTAAGCCTTTTCTGGAGTCAGAGTAATCTTGGCCTTCCCATTTAAAGTGCTCCCTCATGGAGTGAAGAGTCTCTGAAAATGAAAAATCCTCAGGAGGAGAAGCTGAAGGAGTGGAATCATCCACATCAGAATCAGAATAAGTAGGAAACTCTTGCAAGTCTTCCACAGAAGACTCTGAAGCCTGTGAACACTGTTCAAAACTATCAAACTCCTGTTCCACCCTAGGCCTCTTATCAGGTGGGGGCATAGAACCTCTAATCAGAGTAATCAAATCTTCTGCCATTCTAAGCATATGTTTCTTAGGCACAGAGCCCGAAATGCTAGGAGAAGCCCCTACAGAAGCTGAACTTGGCCTTCCTCTAAAAGAAGCTTTGGCAACAGAAGGAGAGGCCCTAACTACCTTGGGAAGAGAGGGAAGAACAGTTACCTGAGAAGCCCCTCAGCCTGGCCTACCTCCTGAGAGGGCACATCCTGTAACAGTAAAGTATCTGCCTGAGACTCCATAGAGACTCCTGGCAAAACCTCTGGCTCCCCTGAGCCTTCTAAAGGACCGGCGTCCGGGACTGCCGGTTCCTCACCCCTAGACTTCACTGTTTTGTCCTTGCGCTTCTTAGATGAAGCAGGCGCCGGAGCATCCGACGGCATAGTATAATTGCAACGCTTCCCAAACACTAACCTAGCACAATCAAGCCTCCTCTTAATAGTGCGCTTGTTAAATCTAGCACAAGAGCGGCAACCAACAACGCCGTGCTCAGGCCCTAAACAAGGTATACACAATGTATGATAATCCCTATGCGGTATCTGCTTCCCACAAGAAATACAGTTATTCACTTTTTCTGACATCCGGTTAAATACTGAGGCAAGAAAAAACCAAAATGTTCCCCAACGGGGTTACTTAGCCAACTCTGTATTCGGTCTGAAACTCCGGTTTCGGAAAATCTCAGAACGCCAACCTGCACTCGCAAAATTGCTTCTGCATCGGACCATGCGGCAAAAAAGACTGAGGAAATGACGTCGGTCATGCGCATTAGTACCCTGACGTACTGACGTCAGTCTAAGGCGCCATGACCGACGTCAGCCTTATACTCTGGTATTCGGGCCGACTGGGACGCGGACTATACCCAATTGTCAGGACTGCAGCAAGGGAAGACGAAGAACATTCCTTATTTCTGTTTCATATATACAACATTCTGTAGGTTATTACCCCCTTAAGGCCCTGCATCCAAATTCTACTCTCTCCTTATTTTGTGAACTCACTCATGTTTGAACATCATAGTCACGTGCAGAAGCAGAGGCTACTGCATGACAGCTACCTGAGCATGGGTTCCAGTGACCGACTGCAGTGCTTGATTTTGAATGGTCAGTTTCTGTGTCTGTATTTTGAATAGTTTGCTTCTGCAAGCGTAAAGCCTTACAGACTTTAAATACCAGGCGGTTTTGCTCAGGTCAATGGCTTGCTTTGTTTGCCAGTCTTTATTCCATTAGGTATCTAACAAAAGAGCTTGGTCAACAGCAAGCAAGGGAACCGCTCATCCTTAATGTACACAATATAAATTTCAGTATCTTTCCTTGTCACAGCCTCGTACTAGTGCAACAGATTTTACTACTGCTTTATTTTATACAGAGAAGTCACTGCCTGCTCTAGCTTACTAACTTACTGACAACACTTCTCATGGACACACTGCTGAAACTAGGACTTCTGCTGTTATATAAACGAGTTTAAATAATTTTGCACTCTTCCACCTTGTTGATATTTTACTGTTGTTCACTACTGCTTTGGTGACTGTACTGGTATAAAAGTTAAATACTACATCGCTTTGGTACTGTTACTCACTACTGGCATTCTCCAAGATAATGCTGCAATGTTGCCTGTTATTCAAGCTAGGTATACAAAAATTAACTTATTACCCCGTGTTACAACCTGATAACTGTTGGTGTTCCATTTGTGCTTATATTACTGCATTAAACGCTACTCGCTAGGGAGTACTGGGTTACCTTTGTGACAGACTTTTGTTACTTAACTGACTGCAATACAAACGCATACTGCTGTTGAAACTACTCATTTAGACCATGGTTACTGTACCTGGATTAAATGAGTTAAACTATTGTTTTACTAACTAGGTAAAGACAGCATTAGCCTACTGGGTATAGCTATTCGGTTATATTTGCCACGGTTACAGATTTCTTTATTTAGCCAACATATTCGGTCACTTTTACATTTTTTTTTTTTTTTTTTTTGCATATTCTGCTACCACAGTAATCACAGCTCTTTCTTTTATCCTTTAGCCACACCGTTTTATTTATTTTACATTTGTTAACAGAGGTTAATAGACTGAGCAAAAGACCATTTTCAGCAGCAACCCAGGGAGAAAATAAGAAGTTATGTACCTACCATAACGTTCCATGTTAGTTGTCTTCTCTCACCTTCTTTCTTGCTTGATGGGTTCGGAGCCGATCCTCGGCTCCGACTCGGCACTTGCTAAGCTCGAGAGTCACTTTTACCAGCTCGAGGCAGCCCCATATCCCATGATGCAAGGCGGTAAGTACCCAGATCTCGTTTTATGACAAAGGGCAATAGCACCAAGCATAAATACTTCCCAAAGGAAGAAAGAAAGCCTACAGGATGAAAGAAGGACCAGTTCTGAATGGTCTTCAGCATAACAATCTCTTGTAGAAAGGTCTGTCCAGGCCTGGGGAAGGAGGGAGGGTCAAGAAAGAAGAGAGAAGACAACTAACATGGAACGTTATGGTAGGTACATAACTTCTTAATGTTAAGTTGTCAATCTCGCCTTCATTCTTGCTTGATGGGACCGCCCCTAGCACCTCTATCCTGGGTGGCTCAACGGAACAGACTCTTGAGGACTGTAGAGCCAAAACTGGCTCTGTCCCTGGAGGCCAAGTCCAATTTGTAATGGGAAACAAAAGTATGAGGAGTGGCCCAAGTGGCGCTGCACAAATAGTGTCTAAAGGAAGTCTAGCTTGAAAGGCTGTAGAAGTAGCTAAGCTCCTAGTTGAATGTGCTTTAGGTTTTGAGCACAGCTGTTTTCCCCTGAGCAGATAAATTTCAGAGATGACAGAAGAAAGCCATCTAGATAAAGTCACTTTAGAGACAGGAAGGCCTTTCCTGTTATCCGCATAGGAAACAAAGAGTTGATCGGATTTCCTAAATTGTTTAGTTCTGTCCAAATAATATCTGAGTTGGCGGTGGACATCAAGATAATGTAATTTTTGTTCCGATCTGTTTGAATAGTTTGGAAAAAATACAGAGAGATCAATGGATTGATTCAAATTAGCCTTTGAGGCGACCTTAGGCAAAAAGGTCGGATTAGTTCTCAATGATACTCTGTCCTTGTGAAAGACCAAATAGGGGGGTCGAACCGAAGAGCATGAAGTTCAGACACCCTCCTGGCCGATGTAATAGCTACTAGGAATAATGTTTTCCAAGAAAGAAATTTTAGGAGCAAGAAACAGCTGGCTCGAAGGGGAAGAATCAAGGATAACATCACTAAGTTTAGATCCCATTGAGGAGGAGGATTCCTGATTGGAGGCTTTAGCAGGAAAATTCCTTTCAAGAAGGCTTTACAAAGCCTATGGGACATGATATTGTGATCTGCGATCCCGACATGAAAGTTCGAGATAGCAGCCAGTTGAACTCTAACTGTGGAAGAAGAGGAGCCTGCATGAAAAATCTCCGCTAAGAAGTCCAAAACTGCCTGAACTGGGGCAGTGAAGGGATCGATATTCTTGGCTTTAGCCCAATAAGAGAAACGTTTCCATTTGCTTGTATAAATCCTCCTGGTAGAGGATTTTAATGAAGCTACTAGGATGTCTCTAACAGGGTTAGAGATCATAGGAAGCCTGGCTAAGGAAGGAAGTGGAGCAACCATGCTGTGAGGTTGAGAGGGGATAGACCGGTGCAGCTGACAGGATTGGTGAATCAGAAGATCTGGCACTGGGTCCAGATGCCACGGCTGCACCAAAAGGTGACGATGGAGGAACGGAAACCAAATTTGTCGAGGCCAATAAGGAGCAATGAGAATCATTTTGGCTCTCAAAACGGTAGCTTTCTGGATAACCTGAGGGATTAGAGGAAAAGGAGGAAAAGCATAAAGAAGTCCCTGGGGCCAATCCTGGGTCAGAGCGTCTCTGGGGGGATGGCCTGACAGAGGGAAGAGAGAGAAGAAGTCTGGGCATTTGCTGTTTTGGGGAGTAGCAAAAAGATCGCAACATGGGCGACCCCATTCCAGAAAAAATCTCCTCCACTATAGATTGCTTGAGAGACCACTCGTGAGGCATGAGAATAGCTCTGCTCAATCTGTCCGCTAAAATGTTGGTTTTGCCAGGGATGTGCGTTGCTACCAGAAACCGATGAGAGGAGATCGCCCATTGCCACAGTCTGAGCGCTTCTCGACACAAGGGGTAGGACTTGGTTCCGCCCTGTTTGTTGATATACCAAACTACAGACATGTTTGTCTGTGTGAACTGCAATTGTCCCTACAGGAAGAGAGTCGTTGAGGGCTTGCAACGTTAAAAGCACTGCTCTCATCTCTAGGACATTTATGTGCAGGTGGTACTCGGAACGGTTGCCACGTCCCATGAACCATCCTGTCCTGATAATGCCCCCCCCACCCGATCAGGGAGGCATCTGTGGTGACAGTGGCTACCGGGGATGGGGGTACAAAGTGTCTGCCTTGGTGAATCTGGGGAGAAGTGATCCACCAAGCAAGATGATTTTTGCAAATCTGTGTCACCAGAATGTGGTGACGCATTGGAAGTTGTTGGTAAGACCACTGAGTGAACAACATCCACTGAAGAAGGCATGTAGAAGCGAGCCAGGGGAAGAAGAGTAATGGCCGCAGCCATGAGACCTAATACTTTTAGAACCATTCTGGCCTGTACCTTCTTGTTGGCTAGAATGATCCTGACATGATTTTGAATGTCTGAAACTCTTTGGTCTGTAAGGGTAGCTGACATCCGAACAGTGTTTAAGTTTGCGCCTATGAAAGTAATAGACTGGCAGGGCAATAAGGATGACTTTTCAAGTTGATTGAGATGCCCAAATGAGAACAAAGATTTATTGTGTAATCCCTGGCTTGAACAAGCTGATGCCTGGTGGTGGCTGACAGGAGCCAGTCGTCGAGATACAGAAACACCTGGAATCCTTGACGTCTCAGGTGAGCCGTGACCACTGCCATGCATTTGGTGAACACCCTGGGGGCTGTGGTGAGACCAAAGGGCAGGGCTCTGAACTGGAAATGACTGGACCCCAGCCGAAAGCGGAGAAATCTCCTGGAGCGTCTGTGAATTTTATGTGATAGTACGCATCCTGAAGAACTATTGAGCACAACCCGTTGTTCTTCTGCAAGAAGGGTAGAAACGACTGAAGAGTGACCCTTCGAATCTTGTCTTCCTCACAGACTTGTTGAGTCTGCTGAGATCCAATATTGGTCTCCAGTCTCCGTCTTTTGGGGACCAAAAGAACCTTGAGTAGATTCCGGCTCTGAATGGTCTGTTGTAACTGGCTGAATGGCTCTTTTGCAGTAGTTTTGAGACTTCCAACTCTGCAATTTCCTTAGACCGGTGGTACGCCTGGGAGGGAATTTGAGGGATAGAAAGGACTTTCCTCGAAAGGAATTATGTAACCCTCGGATATGATCGACTGTACCCATCTGTCTTGAGTGAGAGAACGCCAGGCTTCTGGGTACAGTGATAGTCTTCCCCCGACTGCCTCCAAGGAGGGACAGCCGGGCAACATCTCAGGGATGCTGAAAGGGCTTGTCAGAGAGAGACTCTCTGTTTCCCTGGTTTTGTGGACCCCCTCTGCCTCTAGGGGTAAACTGACCACGTGAATCCGGCGTGACTCCTTGGGATTTGCGGAACCACATTTTGCCACCCTTCTGTCCTTTGGGATAAGGTCTAGAAGGGGTGGAAAAACGGACTCCTACGGCAGAAAGAGTTTTGCCGTCCTGCTCACACCTGGTCAACGTTTCCTTCACTTGAGGGCCAAACAAAGCTGACCCATCAAAGGGAGAGTTTGTGAAGGACGCCTTAAAGGGATCTGCAAAATTACATAGTCGCATCCAGGCTTGGCGTCCAAGAGCCACACCTGTACCTGCGCCCTACTGCTCCATCAGCAGCATATGATATAAGCCGCATGGAGGAGTTTGCAATGGAGTTAAGGGTTCCTAGCTGCGAAGCAATTTTTCCTGAGCCCCCGCAGCTGTAGGATCCTGCACAACTTCACCTAGCTCCTTAAGGATATCCCTTTGGAGTCTGGTGAAGTGACAAAGATAGTTCAGCGAACGATAGCAAAGGTCGCTGAAGAAAACATCCGCTACCATATCTATCCATGGTCCTAGAGTCCTTATTAGGAGGATGGACAGGTACGGAAGGATCTGCAAGTTCCTTCTTGGTGGCAGCCGCCACCACCATGGCATCAGCGGGACACCTTTGTAAGGAATTGCTTGTCCGACGGGCAGTAATAAATTTAGAAGGCCTCCTAGGGACAGGCTCTACAGAGTCAGGAGCAGTCCACGCCTTTCGAGCAATAACCTGCATAAGGGGGTCGAAAGGCGGAGACAACCAGGAGGTGGAGGGCCGAGATCCAAACGCCTCCAGGTATACTGACTCATCCTCAGAGGGATTGTTGGTGGGCCAGTTTCCCCTCTGTCTAAGGAGTTCTAGGATGTCTGAGAAGGAGACATCCTCAGAGGGGATCTTGGGGATCCCTCTGACTCATCTAAGTCAGTATCCGAAGTGATAGACTCAGGGGAGTCTACGTGTTTCCTCTTACAAGTCCTCTTCCACGGAGGATCACCCGACAAATCAGGAGAATCCTCAGAAGAGGGGGATATTCCCAGTGGGGAAACCTGAGGCGGAGGATCTCTGGGTCCGGGAGCAAGAGAAGTGGCAGAGATGTCAACAGGCACTATAGAGGGAGGAGCTAAGGGAACAGACTGCTGGCTGAGTCCAGAGGCCAGCACACTCTTCATCACCTCAAGGCTCCTCCCAGGGAGGTCCGAGAGAACCCGCTCCGAAGAGCTAGGAACTCCAGGACCCACCGAAAAGGAAGGCTCCGAGGCAGATGTTGGAGCCGAGCTCACCAAGGCCGAGCTAAGGGAACAGACTGCTGGCTGAGCCCAGAGGCCAGCACACTCTTCATCACCTCGAAGGCTCCCCTCCCAGGGAGGTACGAGAGAACCCGCTCCGAAGAGCTAGGAACTCCAGGACCCACCGAAAAGGAAGGCTCCGAGGCAGATGTCGGAGCCGAGCTCACCAAGGCCGAGGCTCCAAGGGGAAGAGCGGGGTCGGACAAGGGTCCGATGCCACTCACCCCCTCGGAGGAGACCTGGGAAGCCCGGCCACCGAATCCCTCTAAGGAAGGTCTCGAAGAGGAGATAAGAGTAGAGGCTGAAGGAGCAGAAGGGAGTATCTGTCCCTCAGCCATAGCAGAAACTATTCCCGAAGACTCCAACTCCAAACTCTGGGGTAGAGTCGAAGGAGGAACTGCAATGGGGTGTGGACTAATAGTCGCCTGCTGAGACGGACTATGTAGCATTTGGGCCAGTGCCTGTGACTTTAGTAGTCTACTGACCACTCTCTCCAAATCATGGTCAGAAAGCCTGGATGACCTTGAAGATCGGCTCCGATGGCTCCACTCCGAGGAGAGGCGGCCGAGCCGAAAGTATCGGCTCCAAGGAAGGGGACCTAGACCTCTTCCTCGAAGGAACCATCGGAGCCGATGAAACTACTGAAACTGTCGGAGCTGACAACTTATCGGCACCGACAGGTAGCTTCGATGTATCGGCTCCAGCCGGAGCCGACACGCCATAAATGTAAGGGTGTCGGAGCCGATCGAGCCGACACCGATGCCTGGGCCACATGGTGGTCGGAACCGATCGGAGCCGACACCGGTGGTCGAACCAGAGTCGGCACCAATAGCCATCGGTGCGAAGGTTTAGGTAACCAGAATCGGCTCCAGCCGGAGCCGATCTCGACTCTGAATGAGTCGGAGCCGAGGCCACAGGCTTGGACACAGAAGCCTGGGCCTTGGAAGACTTAGAAGTCTTAGATGGGGCCGACTTAGCCGGGGAGCCCTTCGGCTTAAGAAGGCCCCTCAAAATCAATTTATTTCTTCTTTCCTGCAGGACTCTCTGGCTAAAAGAATGACATATAGCACAGGAGTCCTGCAGGTGAAGAGGCCCCAGACAGTACAGGCAAGAAGTGTGACCATCTGTCAGAGACATCTTCTGACAGCACGAGTCACACTTCTTAAAGCCTGAGACCCTTTCTTTAGACATGGTGTAAAACACACACACACACACACCAGTCCAAGAAATTAAATTAAATATACCAAAAGGTATCACTAACAGACACACACACACACACCCTAACAGGGGGGGGGGGGGATGGGATGGGTTTTAGTCTGACTAAAAGTTTTGAGGAGACAGGGAAATTTTCTGTCAGAAAGGAATTAAAACTAAGTTAAAACTAATAATTTAAGGTTTTTTAGTAAAAAGGGGCTAAAATAGTAAAGTAATAATTCACTTACCAGGAGCTGGTAAAAGGAGGACCTCATCAGCGAAGCGGCAAACGAGATCTGGGTACTTACCGTCTTGCATCATGGGATATGGGGCTGCCTCGAGCTGGTAAAAGTGACTCTCGAGCTTAGCAAGTGCCGAGTCGGAGCCGAGGATCGGCTCCGAACCCATCAAGCAAGAATGAAGGTGAGATTGACAACTTAACATGGGGAAATTTCAGTATATAATACGATGAAATGCACTTTTTAGGGCAGTCAATTAATCTCCTCTGTCTTATACCAAGAATAAGTTACTAACCTGTAGCAGGTTCTGTGCAGTGTCAAGGCTCCAGAGAGTACCCCTGCATTACCAGGCTATAATTCATACCACACCTTTCGGCCACCTAACCTGGACCGAAACACTAAAGGCGGAGGCGTGTCCATATTCATTAAAGATATCCACACCTCCAAGCTAGTTGCTCAGCATAATGCATCCGAGATTATCCAAGTGCAACTAACTCTGGGCAAGACCGCAATCCAAAAATTGTAGCTTGCTACAGATCCCCCATCATGCCCCAGGATTCCCACACCTCATTTCTTAATACACTGGGAAAATATTAGAGTACAACCTAACACCCTAATAATGGGCGATTTCAACTACCCTACCATTAACTGGGAAAACTACTCATGTACCAACTCTTGTGCTCAACGTTTTCTGGAATTCATAAATTCCAATGTCATGGATCAACTTATCCACACCCCCACCAGGGGCAGCAATATCCTAGATCTGGTTATTACCAACATGGACAACCGGTGCTCCATACCAGAGGTCAATTCCTCGTTGGTCAGATCCGACCACAAGCTAATCACCCTAGACATCCACATCCCTCCCCTACCCCCCATTAGGGAAACCACAGTAAAAAATTTCTCCAAAGCCAACTTCACGCTTCTTAAGACAGAAGTGGCAAACTTCACGACACCCATGCTGATGGACAACAGAGGTATGACTGCTGAATCTTACACAAATGCACTTTATAAGCACTTACACAAGTGCATGGATCGTGCTATCCCTAATAGAACCAAGATGTTATCCTCCAAAAAAAGGAAGCCAATCTGGTGGTCCCCTGCCATAAACAATACAACAGAAGAAAGAAACTGTTGCAAAAAAAGAGTAAAATCCCATGATTGGAGAAACTCCCTAGTCAGCCTCAGTAAGAAGCTGAGATCCCTTATAAAATCCTCCAAAGCTAGTTATGAAAACAAAATCACCACTGACTCTAAAGACAACCACAAAGTATTCTATAGCTATGTCAAGAATCTCAATGGCAACACTCAGATCTGCTCTGAGTTACAGCACAATGGCACTAAATATACAGAACCAACTGATATTGCCAGCATCCTGGCAGATAGGTTCAGTGCTAACTTTACCTCCCCGTCATCCCCTAAAGGGCCCATCTCTATATGAGAAGAATGCAAAGTTCCTGTAATCACAGCTGCACAGGTAAAAAACACACTATCCAAAGCCAAGAACACAGCATCCATGGGACCTGACGACATCCCAGGCTGTGTTCTACATGAACTACAGAATGAACTGGCACCCCACCTAAGTACCATGTTCAGTCGTAGCCTCACCTCAGGCTATGTGCCCACTGAATGGCGCACAGCGACAGTTATCCCACTCCACAAAGGGGGAGCCACCACAGACCCCAGAAACTACCGCCCCATTAGCCTAACGAGCCTGGTCTGCAAGGCTATGGAACGTATCATCATGAAACTTATAAACAATGACATGGGTAATCTCCAAACTCAGGACCCCACCCAGTTTGGGTTTGTAAAAGGCAGATCATGTCTCCTAAACCTAATAGACTTCTTTGAAGCAGTCACCAAAGCCGTAGATGAGGGTAAGGTGGTTCACACAGCCTATCTAGACCTCGCCAAGGCTTTCAACACTATCCCCCACTCTGGAATTATAGATAAACTCACTAAACTAGGTATAAATCCCCATGTCACAAGATGGGTTGTCAACTGGCTCACTGACAGAACCCACACTATGAAAGTAGCAGACTCCAAATCCAACTTCAGACCAGTGACAAGTGGAGTACCACAGGGTTCAGTCCTGGGTCCTCTCCTGTTTGGTATCTACTTCTCTGAAGTACAGGCCAACACAGAAGGTTATTGGCCAACGACGTTCGCAGATGACTGCAAACTAGGAGCCATAATCAAAACTCCAAAAGATGTGCACATCCTACAAAAGGGCCTCGCTGTGACAGATGCCTGGTGTCAATGCCATGGCCTCAAGTTCAATGCCAAAAAAGTGCATCGTCATCCCTTTTGGTAAAAACTCAGTACCCATGAACTACCACATAGGCGGTAGTCTACTTAACACTGAAAGTTTCTCATCCAGGAAAAAAAAAAGAGGTCATTGTTCCCCTCTACTCGTCACTCATTAGACCCATTACAGAGTACAATGCCCCTTTTGGTATGTACCTCACAAGACAACTACAACAACTGAAAAGGCCACAGAAATACCTCACAAAGAGGATTACCAGCCTCAAACAGATGCCCTATGCAGACCGTCTCAAAAAACTGCAGCTTTACTCCGCTGCATATCGCCTACTCAGAGGCGATCTCTGCCTAACACACAAAGCTATGTCAAACCCAAAGCTTTTAGACATGCTCCACTTAAAGAAATCCCAATCCCTATGAGCTACACGGTCTAGGGACCTAAACCTTGTCACCACAATAAACAGAACATACTGGAGGGATAGATTCCTGCCCCAGAGACTTCCCATACTCTGGAACAAACTGCCTATCTATATCAAACAAAGCTCCTCATTAGCACTCTTCAATCAAAATCTTGATGATTGGATGGGAGATAGGAAATTCACCCCGGGGATCACTTCTGTGGCTCTGCTCGACAGTGGCACAGGAAAATAATTTTCTTGGGTTGCGAAAGCCAGGGTACCTTTGGCTAGGCTTATATAGGCCCTAGGGCCAATAGCCTAGTACCTACCTATGAACCTATCCTATTTTCATTATACCCCTTCATTTGCACTGACCAATATGGAATCTGCTAGCTTTTACCCCTTTTGTTGCCAGCCTGACATAACTAGGTATTCTGAGGCAGTGTAGTAACTACCTCATGCTTACCACGAATTCTTTGTTGCTACCTCACAGTGATTTAGTACGTGAGAGGTTTAAACATTTACTTAACCTGGAGTCTAACTTCTCACCTCGGAACCAAGCAACACACACACACAGCACTTCCAGTAAACCAGCTTGCGCTATGTCCATGCATCTCCATGCAAAAAACAATTAAACCTCAACTTTAGCTCATACAGCAACACACCCATCTTCACCCTTCACACCCATAGCCAGTACATACACCTCTGAGTCTCACAAAGGTGCAGACTCCAGGCCCTTACAACCCACTGAGACTGCAATGAAACATGGTGGTAATGTTTAGTAATTGGTGACTCTTCTGTCATGAATATGGATGCCACCTTAGGTAGAATAGACAACAATAGGATGAATGCTGTCTTTCTAAAGTCAGGATCCAGAACATAACAAGAACTCTTACACACCTCCATTCTGAAAAATCCAAAGAAAAAAATCCCTCCATCCTGAGGAATATGATTACGACCAGACAGTGGTCCTCATGGGGGTAAACTACCTAAGCCATCCTACCCACAGGGATATGCTGAAGGATATGAGAAAGATACAGGTCTTGAGTGGGATTTTGCCTCACCCAGAATGATGCTGAGATTCACTGACAAAACAACTGATTCAACAATTAGCCATTTACCTGCTGTCAATACAGGGAAATCTATGTCAGCTTAAAATTCTTTCTGCAGTATCAGGGATGGTCAATACCTTTCTTACCAAGGATTTCACAATCTGGCTAAAGCCTTTGCCTACAAATGGCACAGTGAGGGCAACAAAGTTCATCTGATGGACATCCCAACCTAGTAAATTCTAATTTGGAACACATTAATGTGTCTGTACGCAATACCAGAAGTTTTAACAAAAAAATTGCCCAAACATGAGGCACTCCTACACACACACACATATATATATCTGTGTGTGTGTGTGTGTGTGTGTGTGTGTGTGTGTGTGTGTGTGTGTGTGTGTGTGTGTGTGTGTGTGTGTGTCTGTCTGTGTACTTACATAAACTTGGTTTCACTGTAATAAATATATCCCCTTCTACTCTTGGCTATAGTGCCCATCACATTTTCAGACCTAGTGGCAAGTGTGACGTAGTATCAGTATTTATCAAGGATAGCATCCCCCATGAGAAATGCTTTGTGACATCACATTTATACTCCTAGATGTCCAAATAACCATGAACAACATTAATTATCACTTCATAGCTAGCTACAGAACATCCTTTGCTTGTCCTGAGTACAATAGCTTTCGTAACACATTAGCTGAAATTCCTATTAAACCCAACAACTTTCTCCTGGGGGACTTAAACTATCCATTATTAATGGCTGACCTATGCTGCCAATTGTTTGCATATCCAGTTCTTCCTTGACATTGTAAATACTGGCTCTCTTTTACAAATAATTAACCATCCTACTAGGGTACCCAATATCCTTGACCTAGTCCTCACAATTACAGTCACGTCTGATACATCTGCACATGTATCACTATGCCTTGTTAAATCAGACCATAATTCAGCGACCTTATCCTTTTAAAACTGGTGCCACCTCCCCTGTAAATACCTCTGTGTTTAGGGACTTCTCAAAAGCAAACATCCTTCAATTACTTGGTGATCAAAATAGATTCTGCTGTAATCCTCCTCAGATGGATGACATTGCTAAAGCCTCTGTCAACACCTCTTTTACCCCCACCATAAATAACTGGAACAAGGCAGTCCCAATAAGCACCAAATATGAGATTTTAAAAAAACAAACTCATGTAGAGGAATATTAGTGTAAACAAACTGTACAACTAGAAAAATAAATTCTTTAATGCTTATAAAGTCATCTCATTTTACCTATCTTAAGAACACACTTAAGTAAACTAGCAAAGAGTTTAAGGGAACCATTTGGACACTCAAAGCTGAGCATGAACTTAAAATACCCACTAAAACCAAAATAACTACCAACATTTCTTTAATTATGCCAGAAGGTTAACACCAAACAATGATACTACACACACTGATACAATAGAAACAGCTAATATCCTTGTTAATAAACTTAGTGCAAATTGTACTTCACCCACATAAGTTCTACAATCCCAGTCACCCCCTTTAATTACTGTGGAGCAACTTCTCTCAGCCCTCTCCAAAAACTACCACCACCTCATCCATGGCCCCTGCTAACATACCAGGTTAGCTTATTAAAACTATGGCCTTTCTGAACCACTACTTAAATCTTTAATGCAAGCCTTTCCACTGGTTACATTCTTGAATCCTAGAAAACATCCACTGTAATTCCATTACACAAGGAAGGCCCAACAACAAACCCCGGTAATTACAGACCCACTAGTCTCACAAGCTTCATATGTAAAGCTATGATGTTCATTATCGCAGACCTCCGTAAGCTGGATATTGAAAATCTCTTAACCCTGTACCCTCATCAATTCTGCTTTACCAAAGGAAGGCCCTGACTACTTATCCTCATTAATTTCTTTGAGGAAAAAATAAATAAATCAGTGGACTGTGGTCATGCAGTGCTCCAAGGCTTTTGACACTATTCCCCATGCAGGCATTATTGGCAGACTTGTAAATTCTGAAAATAAATCCTTATGTTATGGTGTGAAAGCTAACAGGTCATCTGATAGAACCCAAGTGGTTAAAGTTACAGGTGCTACTCCTGAAAGTAAAAAAGCCATCAGTGACCCTCTCCTAGGTGACATATTTCTTAGACTTTCAAGCTAACATTCCTGGCCTACAGTTAACTATTTGCAAAGGACTGTCCATTTTACAATTGCTCCAACATAGGTTACACCATGTTATCAATTGGTGCAATGACAACAACCTCAAATTAAATGTAAAAAAAAAAAAATACAGCTCATTTTTGATAAACAAAACATTTTAACATACCATATAGGTGACTCACCGCTCCACTAAGGGATTTAAGCATTCTTGTTAATTCCTTATCGGTTGACCATCATGTCAGCAGTTCAGAAAGCCTATCTGGCTCATCTCATTTCCAAAGGAATCTCCACTACATCCAAAGTCGTCTGAATTCCCCTCTAATTGTATCTCATCAGACCCCTTATTAAATACAATGCACCTTTTGGCATGTATTTGTTTGAACATAACACTCAACTAGAGATCTCAGATTCATAACTAAAAAGATTAGTAGACTAAAAAATCGTAGTTATCAGGATGGACTAGCAGCCTTCTCTTTGTGCGCACTCTGTTACTGAATCCTCAATGGAGGTCTGGGTCTGGCATTTTCAGCCATGAAAGATCTGACCCTCTTTGACCTTTTGACTACCTATTCCTTCACACAAATAATACCTCAAATACCTAGTTAAAGGAACAATACCTTCATCAGCAGATAAATAAGCAGTGTTTGCATGATAGATTCATACAGCATCATGAGTATGTACTAGTTTAGCTGCTCTCGCAGGCCATTTTAAGCCTAGAAATCTTCCCATTTTGTGCTCAAAATAACCTATTCCATTTAGTTATGGCATACACATCCCATGACTGATAATTATACACTACCCTAATGAAAATAACTGGAATCATACCACAGATATTTTTTTGGGGACCCATGCATGGGGAAAAGTATTCATGAGGGGGGCAGTCCTGGGTTAAATTTTCTGTTTCCCATCCACAGATTTAAGTTGTGCTTGAATATGGGAGGGGAAGAATCTTGTTTTATGTGGATAATGAGCCTGTTCCAGAGCAGCAGTATCCTCTAGGAGATAAAGCTGCCCCTCCAAACCATTCAGTTGACATTGCAAAAGAGTTTAGATCCCTAGATGGAGTATTTCTGATGCCATTTGAATTGCTGATGTGGAGTAGATCCATGAGCAATGGGTCAGAGGATGTCTTGCATGCCAGACACAGGTCGCCTCTTAGTCTGTAGGATACAGAGTATAGCAACAGTGCTTTAAGTTGGTCTATGTAGGGCATACTGTTTAGGCCTTCTATCCTTTTAGTAAGGTATATCTGTGGGCATTCCAGTTGTTGCATGTGTCTGACCAGATAAATGCCAAAGGAGATGACATACTCAATGACTGGTGCAATGAGGGCTGAGTAAATGGAGGCAATGACATCCCTAGATCCCTTTGTATACAAGCTGTGCAAAGTAGAAGGACTTTCTTACAACAATGGACATATGTTGGTCAAATTTAGGTCACTGTCCACATAAGTTCCCAAATCCTGAACAAATGGGTCAGATCTTAGGGTTGTACTGTCAATGTGGTAGCTCCCTGGGGTAGATGACTTCCCAAACGATACAATAATGAAATTTTTGGTATTCAGTTTCAATCCATGACTTTGGCACCAGTTATACATTTGGGACAAACCTTCCTGCAGGCTTAATCATTTGGGGATTTAATAATTGCTCCTAGCTTGCAGTTATCTGCAAATGTAATCAGACAGAGCCATTTGGCGCTGGTTTTTACTTCATAAAAGTAGACGCCAAAAGGAGCAGTCCTAGCATAGAACCTGGAGAACTCCACTGGTGACTGGTCTCTCTGTGGAGGTAAATTCCCATTTTGATTATGTGCCACTTGTGAGCCAGTTAGCAATCCAGCAGGTAACATAATGGCTTGTTCCTAGTTTATTTAGCTTTTCCTAATATGCCTGAGTAGGGAATTGTGTTAAAAGTTTTGGTCAGGTCAAGGTATGCTGTGTGTACCGTTTTGCCTTCATCCACTGTTTTCGTGACCATTTAAAAAAAATCGGCAAGTTGAGTAAGCATGACATACTAAAAACATACACTTTGGCATACACTTAATTTACATGATGCAAGCATTTACTGTTTGTACTGATAAAAATATAGTGTATCTGGCCAAGTGTGTTCAATGTGAGGGTTTTTATGTAGGCAAGACCAACCGTACCCTTAAGGAAAGAATACTTAAACATATTAATGACATACGTAATAAGAAACCTAGTAATGCACTAGCAAAGCATGTAGGTGAACATGGGGACACCCACCACTTTATATTTTTAATACTGAATAAGACTGACTGTGGTCTACGAGAAGGGGATACAGTAAATGAAACTGAATATGCTGAGCTATGCTGGATTTTGGACCTAAGAGCTAATTTGCACCCAGGTCTTAATTCTGTGTCTTTAAAAACAGCACTTAAGAAAAGGGGCTTGCGCCATGATTTTATCATGTGATCTAGTTCTTGCTATTGATTGGTTGATGTGTCTTTTTAAATGTCAAGTCATTGTCATTTTGTATTATGGTCTGAATAAGTGGGTCTGCCCTGAAAGCTCTTACCAGTTTTTCTCTGTAATTAAATCGAATTTTAACTCGGCCTTGGTGGACATCTGCTTTATTTATTTCAACTATATCCAACCCTCATACTTACTCACTTCCTCCATCTCCTCTTCTGCTTTAAAATCCCACCTATGCATTCTCGGGTACTAACCTTACAACTCATTTCTGCCTTATTTTTCTTCTTTCTTCGTCCTACCATATCTCTTTCCTTCTCTTAATTCTTCTTTCTCCACCCTCCCCTCTATTCACCTTTTCTCCCTTCTAGCTTATCTAGTTAATCTCCCTTCTAGTCTACTGTCAAGTCTTTTCCCTCCTCTTTTACTTTCTCCAACCATATTCTATTTCTCCTAGTCCATACTGTACATAACCTTCTCTTTGCTCTTTTATCCCTGTCTTTACTTATCCTATCTAGATCTACTTAATCTCTATAACAATGCAATTTAATTTAAATCTTTACTGCATTTTGCAATGTATTATTGATATTTATAATTGTTACGATGTTGATAACATGTCTCCTCTTACAATGTACATAATTCTTAAGATGTTTAAAACTTTGTTTTTCTTCTCTAAATATTGTAAAATTGTCTATGGAGCTTTTCCCCCCAGGCTTTTGCTGAAAATGGGCTTTTTCACCCAGTCGGACTATCCTGGTTAACAAATGTTAAATAAATAAATAAACTGACTGACTTGCCCTGCCCTTGATGAATTCAAACTGAGATGGGACCAGTGTTTGGCGGTTCTCTGTGTCCTGACTGATTAGTTCCATAAGACTTTTCATGGCTTTGCATACTAGGCCAATCCAGTCTTACAGGTCTGTGGAAAGTCCTCCTTATGCAGGGGAATGACTGTAGTTAATCTCCATTTCTATTGTACAAAACCTGTATGAAGGCTGGGATTGAGCAGCGTTAGGTGTAGCTAAATCATGCCTCATGCTATTTAAGCTATCCCAATGAAACAAGCTTCCACTACAACACCCTTGCCACCTTAAAGATAAAGCTAGACAAGTGGATGGGCAGCGTTAAATTCTCCCTCTGTCTATCCTGTCGTGCCCTCCTTGAGGTTAGAGGCAACTTCTGAATAGGGGTTTTGACTCTGCTTTTAATGGTCTGCAGACTGCCTGCCAAACACTTACCTATGAATTTATTTCTAAACACTTTGATTTTGAATCTGCTTGTGTTATACATACAAGCCTTAAAAGTTCAACTGCAAAGTATCCTTTCAAATCTGGTAATCCTAAACTACACTGGCTATGGGGATAAACAGCTTATCCAACTTAATGTTTGGCCCATCTCCCTCCCAAATAAATTCCTTCAACTATTTTTTTTTAATAATGCTCCACAACTTCTCCTCTGGTTGATAATTATTTTATACAGGCCAGGCATATTTTAAGGAATCCAAAGCAAAAAATTGGATCAACAGACTGTGGCAAGAAACTAATGTTTAATATTAAATTCTTAAGACACACAGGAGAAAAACAGACCTTTTTCGGCTTGATAAATCACATAGCCTTCTCAGTGTGAACAGGTCAGTTTTTCTCCTGTGTGTCTTTAGAATTTAATATTAAACATTGGTTTCTTGCCACAGTCTGCTGGTCCAATTTTTTGCTTTGGATTATGTTTGGTTTGGGAACTTGCAGTTGCCATACATGCAGAGATTTTTTTTCATACCATATTTTTAAGGAATTAGAATGTTTTTCACTGCTTGCACCTTATTATCCATATCCACTGTCAAAGAATGTCTATCATCTCAGTTTTTGTATTATTTTTTGTTTAGACTCTTCCCACACATCCTTAGCTGCCATAGTGGAACTATTTTTAATCCGCACAGCTAAATACTTTATCATATCCCCATAAATATGAGTACTGCTAAACCAGTTCATGTGTGTGAAAACAGCTTAAAGCGATAGTCTATATTTTATCTTCATTTATTTTATATCCTAACAAAACAAGAAACAGTCTTAAAATGTTCCACAACACTGAAGCCATTTCCTGGACTTAAGTACAAAATAATGTTGTGTCTTGTTGTGTTTTTCGGTTTTTCCCGGTTAGGGGTCGCCACAGCGGCACTCCAGTCCGCTAATGATTGGCAGTAGATTTTTACGTGCTGAGTTGCCGGCCCTGATGCACAATCTTCAACGAAGGTACGCCCATTCACGCATGTCTCCACACAGAAGACGCTCTTGCTGAGAATCGAACAGGACAACGTCTTACTGTGAGGTGACAATGCTACTGCAGCACCACCACCACAGTACTTAAGTACAAAATAATACCATCTGCAAATAAGGCTAAATTTACTTGATCAAGCCAGTTATATCATTGAATTTGTGAGTCTATTATTTTATTTTGTCAATGGCTCCAAGACCAGAAAGGACACCCCTGTCTTGTTCCTCTGTTTAAACGAGGCTTGTCAGAGAGGAATCCCTCACCTTAATTCTTGCCCCTGACACTTCGTATGTCCTCCTAATTAACCTCATTACTCTATCACGGAATGCAAACACTACCACTGACCTACTCAAAATCCCAGCGGACTATCAAATGCCTTCTCCGCATCAAGCCCCATCAATTGCAGCAGCATCTTCTTACACCCTACTCTACATCATTGCTGTTCTTTTAATACTGTCAGACGTTTGCCTCACCTACACAAAAACACATTGATACCCATCTCAGTTTTGCCAACACCCTAGACTTTCTCTTAAGGTAGTAAACCCACTTTATAATCATGCTTAAAAATTGAAACTGGACTACATGAAGCCGGGTCTGAAGGGTCTTTACTCTCTTTGGGTAGTGCAGCCACCACAGTCTTCTAAGAAGCTGGTTCTATCCTTCCTTTTAAAATGTTCTTAAATAAACACTTTCAGATCTACAAGATGTTTTTCCCTCCTAACTTCCACAGGAATACCATCTGTTTCTGGCAACTTCCCTGTTGATAGATTATATATAATTTTTTTATATCTCATCCTCTCCTATCTTGGGTATTAATTCTTTTGCATCTTCCTCTAACCTTGGCATTGTTACATCTTCCATAAATATTCCCATCTGTGTCTTTTCTTAGTTTCCCCAAAGTCAGAGTGGGAGGGGCCAAGCAGACAACTGGATTGTAGGTTGAAGATTTTTTCCACAGGTGGACAGCAACTGGTGGTGGTGTGATGGGAAACGGATACGGAGCAATACTTTATTGGGAATGTAATGAGTTTGTAGATTTTAAAAATTCCCTAGAGGGGTACTTTGTCAAAAAAGTTGGGGAAGCAAATAATTGTAACTTAATAAATAATTCTTTTGAGTTGGGATGCAGAAAGTGAATTGTCTAAACATAGCAAGTTTAATGCTGTTGGCTGCCAAAAAAAGCAATTACTACAAAATGGAAATCAGAAGTTAAATCAACCATAATACAATTACTGAATATAGTAAAGGAGATAAAACAATTAGAAGATGAATCTTTCGAAAAAAATGAGCAAACTACATGGAATCTATGGGAAAAATACTAATTGAATAATGTTCAGGAGAACGAAGAGTATTACTTCAGGGAAGGCGAGACTAGAGCAATCTAAGCAATGTTAAAACAATTAAGAACTAAATTATACATATAAAAATGACTGGAAAAAAAAATTCTGTAAAAGTTTGTTTTTTATAACCGTATGTGTAGCAGTACCACTATATAATATATGAAGTTAATAAAGGTGTTTGTTCCACAGCTATCTACATGGCTATCTACACGGACGCCAGCAATCAGTAATCTGGGATGATAACATATCACCTCGCCTCCTAGTTACTCTCTGAGTTCCCCAAGGATCTATTCTTTGCCCTCTGCTATTCTCACGTTTCACTAACAACCTATATACTGCCACCACACAAGCATCTCTTATACAGTACGCAGACAACTCTACTCTCATCTGCTCTGCCCCCACTCTACCAGAACTACAACAAATCACACAGGAATTCTCTTCTGTAGAAAGCTAGATATCCAACGCTCAGCTCCTACTCAACCCAAGTAAGACAAAACTTTTCCTGTTTCAACCTTCCAAAGCCACCCAAAACACCCCCTACTTCAACATTCTTGCCAAAGACAATACCATCATCTCTCCATCAGAACACACAAGATTACTTGGTGTGGAAATAAACAAACTTGGATTTGACACCCAAATATCTCTCGCAATAAAAAAAGTTCACAAGAAACTTGGTGCATTATATCGAAGCTGCCAATTCCTAACCAAGGAGGCTAGAATCTCTCCACAGCCAATTCCCAGCTAATCTCCACCCTACTCTATGCATCCCCCATACTTACCAACCTTAGACAGACAGACCTACACAAGCTGGATGCTTGTTACAACAAAACTGCTAAATTTGCCTTGGGAACCTCCTACCACAGCCATCATTGTATCTCCCTTAAAGAACTAAACTGGCTAGAACTCCTACAACTCCTTCACTTTAATCAACTCACCCTCACTCATAAATTTATTAACCACCCCCTTAACATCCCTTCCCTTCAAACCCTTCTCCAACCCTATCACCCCACTAGGCCCCTAAGATCAAGCAACAAAAATCAACTCACTTATCAAACCCAAAACCTCAGCAGGAGAAGCCATATTTTCATGTACCATATCTAAACTTTGGAACAATCTTCCACCCTCTATAACTACTCTACCTTCCAGCAGTCTTTTCAAGACTGCGCTCAAATTCCACTTAAATATGCACTGGCTTTGTCCTTTGTTCTAATCCAGAATAACACCACCACCCTTACCCCCCCCACCAGACTCTTAACCCAACTATACTACCACCACTACTAACCACAGTCAGAAAGAGCTAGTTGTCTTGACATACTTTCACATCTCATCTGACAACTTTGTTACTAATATTATACATGACAAGAAACTATCTTAACTTGCAACATTTACTGTATATGTTGTTGTGTCTTTCGGCTTTTCCCGGTTAGGGGTCGCCACAGCGGAACTCCGGTCTGCTAATGACTGGCAGTAGATTTTTACGCGCCCAGTTGCCGGCCCTGACGCACAACCTTCAACTAAGGTACGCCCACTCACGCATGTCTCCACACAGAAGACGTTCTAGCCGAGAGTCGAACAGAACGTCTTACTGTGAAGCGACAATGCTACCGCAGCAAACATTTACTGTATATACTGTTGATAATAAATATCTTGTTATTGTATTAAAGCCAACAACCTATAATGTTGTTTACTAGTGCTGCAACTTTGTATCTCTATTTATCATGTACATGACGTGGAGCTTTTCTCCCCGGGCATCCGCTGAAAAAGGGCCTGCGTCCAGTCGGAATTTCTCGGTAAACAAATGTAAATAAATAAATAAATAAAAATAAAGGTGTTGATAAAAAGAAAGCGTATGGTTTTCTTTTTGAGTACTAATGATTCTACAAAGCCTTGTTCCCTACAGACCATGTAAGAAGGGACTCCTTCCCCACTACAGACCTAAATACTTGCAGTGCTGTGATAATGATGTTCACCATTTAGAAGATTATTAAACAAACGTGAAATTCTTTTAGTAAGAAGAATTTGTCTGGTGATAAGTACCATTTGCTATGCAACATGGGTGAAAACAATGGCTTTGAGAAAGGATGAAACATCTCACCTTACAAAATGGCATGACAGTTCTCAGAACTTTACATTTTTTTGCCTAAAACTGGTGACTGTTTTTCACTTTAATCAGTGTATCTTCATTTTTTTTAACAAGCCATGTCTCTTGTGGGGAGAGGAAGCTATTCATGCAATCATTTACAACAGCAGTCTCCAACCTTTTTTGCACCAAGGACCAGTTTCATGTTGAGACAATTTTCCACCAACTGGCCATCGTGTGCGCACATAATAAAGTACATTAATTTACTTATTTGACATTGGTTTACCGGGAAGGCCAGATTGGACTAGAAGTCCATTTTCAGCCAAGATCCGAGAAGAAAAGCTCCAAAGTACAATAAAAAGACAATTGGCAATAATTACCATAAAAAGTGTACAATCTGCTTAACAGCGTACCACTGATCTACTGTGGTCGAGAGGTTAAGCAAACCTAATGGCAATTTTATTGACTTTCTAAGTTTATAAGAGCAATATTTGAAATCTGTCCCTGTTATTTGGCTCTGTCCAGCATACCTCTCAACTGTACAGATTTTTGCCTCATATTTTTGGTCTGTTTCTCATAAAAGTCTTGTTTTCTTGCAAATCACTGGTAGATCATTGAGGTTTTTGAAGTCAGAAAATAATGACTTTCAGTTGAGCTTCAGACTTCATACCCTTCAGAAAATACATGCCAATGCAAAACCTGTACTTCTATCTACTTTCTAAATTTGTAAGAGCAGTACTAAAAAGTGTCCCTATTTTGTCCAGATTTTTTGCTCTAGGAGGTTGGCAGGTACGTGTCCAGATTTACTGTGCGAGAGATTGAGTGGTATGGTTGAGAGGTACATAAACCTAATGGCTACCTTATTGACTTTCTATATTTATAAAAGCAATATTTAAAAATCTGTCCCTATTTGTGGCTATACCCAGATTTATTATGCAAGAGGCTGAGTGGTATGGTCGAGAGGTATGCAAAAATCATTGCTGTCAGGGATCACTCTCACTCTCCTCTCTGTCACACACAGACACATAGTCTCTTCTGCTTTCATGCACGCATTCACTCACACAAGATCATTCTCACTCTATTGATCTCTGTCTCTCACACACACACACACACACACACACACACACACACACACACACACACACACACACACACACACACACACACACAGTCTTTTGCTTTCATGCATGCATTCACTTGCATGCAGACAGAGACATATACACACACACTTTTATCGGTTTCCTTGACCTTTATATTATGCTCAGCGCTGCTTAGCGAGTGTAAAATAACGACTCGATCGATCTCACTGCTCTCTCTCTCTCTCATACACACACACGCTCTTCTTTCACACACACACACATACATTCTGCTTACATGCGCACATTCACTCACAAATGCAGACACAAACACACACACACACATACACACATTCACTTTTTCGTTTCACTCCATGCCTGGCAGCCCAGTACCAAATGATCCACAGACCAGCACTGGTCCACAGCTCGGTGGTTGGGAACCGGTGATTTACTCATTTGTTATTCACTTGCTTTTCCAGTTAACAGACCTCTGAGTTGCAAAGTATAAATGTGGAGACAAAAGGAATTAAATCCAGGAGTACAGGATAAATCTCACTGGCAGCTCACTAATCATCAATAATGTACCGTCAGACTAAAAGTTACATCCCTGGAATGTGAAAAGAATAAGGAATGTTACAAGTACACATTCTGTGCTATTTTTGTTTTATGGTTCAAATATCGAAGCATGGCTTGCTGTGAAAACACCCACGTCTAAATGGATTATGCTACTGCACAGCAGAAAAGCCTTTGTCCAGCACCATTAGAACCTCTGCCAGTAGGAGTGCTTCAACTTCCACAGTGGATGAGCAAGGTCCTGCTAGCAGACATCTGTAAGACAGGCATACAACTTTGTAAAGCATTGTGTCAGTGCACACTTTAAAACTCTCCCTCCCACTTCTCACAACTTTGCAGTTCCTGCAGATTCCAAGTAGTATCCAATGTTGTGAATGTTGTATAGGGATTTCAATGGGAACTCGCTTACCTTACCACTAACATCTCCTGATGATACTTTTTACAGCAACTTTTGTGATTTTCAGCCTGGTTGAGTTAACTAGGTACACTTAATTTGCTTGTTTTTCTTCCTCTCCATTTATTGGCTTTTACTTGCTGTATGTCTGGTGTGCAGTGGTTAGCATTGTCGCCTCACAGCAAGAGGTTCTCCGGTTCGATCCTCGGCTGGGGTGCCTTCTGTGTGGAGTCTGCATGTCCTCCCTGTGGTCGCGTGGGTTTCCTCTGGGTGCTCCGGTTTCCTCCCACATCCCAAAGACATGCTGTAAATAGATTGTACACTCCAAATTGGCCCTAGGTGTGAGTGTGTGCATGTGTGTGCCTTCCGTGGAAGGTTGGGGGCCGGGCTGGCAACTCGACACTGTAAAACTCCACTGCCAATCATGAGCGGACAGGTGATCCGCTGTGGCAACCCCTAACTGGGAAAAGCCGAAAGAAGAAGAAGAAGACTTGCTGTATGTCTTACATTACTTAACTTGACAGATAACATACATTACATTGTGCTCTGTACTACTTAAAGCAGTAAGAACATGCCTTACATGCCATTGTCAATGACTGAAAAACATTTCATTAAGGAGTCATCCAATTAACAAAAATGGCTAAACATAAAACAATCAAATACATCATTCAATCCAGCATATGACCTGTTTGACCTTCAGAAAAAGAGAATTCTACAGTCCCTTTTACTCAGCCAAAAAACAACAAAAATAAATTAACATTAGTTTACTATTCAGTAGAGTCCAAGAGAAATGTTTTAAATAAAACCTAATTAACAGCTAACAGAAAATGTTTCAGTAAGCTAAAAGTTCACAGCACGAGCTATAACACACAGCTGGAAGAATTCACTTAAGTGAAAAATCACAAGACACTTCCAGACTTGAAACAATTACATCATGTTTTAACACTATTAAGACTGCTTAATGTTCTTCAGAGTCAAATGTCAGGGAAGGCTGCTAAAGGATGTACTTGCATGGAAATAATGCCAGTAATAAAATGAGAAACTTTCCATAAGCTTGTTAGTGATATCTGGAAAGGGTCTGCTGGAGGTGGGGTGTGAGAGGACTAAAATACTTACTGCTCAAAAGTATTCATACTCGGACTGCAACTTTGGGTGATGAACTCAATGTTTTATAACCTGTACTTTCCAACACTCAGTTCAGTTTATCAAAAGCCCTGAAAGTTCAAATTAAGAGTTACAAGAAAGCAGCACTTAAACTGTTCCTATCTCAGAGAAGTCTGGGGAAAAAAAAAAAGCACAGCTGCATTAGGAACTTATAATAGTAGACTGACTGCACGAGTCATTACATTTAGAACTTCTGCTGCAGAAGACTCAACATCTGTTCTGACTTCCAGAGCTTTGCGCCCCCTCCCCCAGGCTAGAGAGAAGCCCTACCACCTGGATGTCAACATATGTGAGGCATAAAAGGTGTACCCATACCACCTTTGGTTCTTTATTGTCTTGGCAGCCTACAGGGACCAGAGGCTAATCCAGAGGACTAAATAAACAAGTGGACTAAGAAAGAAAGCCTGCCCCATCTAGACTCCCCCACCCTACAGGAGGAAGGACACCTTACAGTTACAACACAGACGAAAGAAAGGAAAACAGGTGGCCGTGTACTCCTCCTTGCCCCAGATGCCAAAACAATAGAAAAAAGAAGGGGAAGAAGGGAAATAGTTCTGCAACAGTGAACATACTTGAACATCCAAACAACTGCACTTTGCTCATTGTATGGGTTATTGTTGCAGTAGTCTTCACAATTGGAAATATTCTCAAAGCTCTTGTTTGGTTCTGAAGATTTGTTGGCTTGCAGGATGGCCGTGGTAAAACCTGTTTGGGTCAAGAGGCAATGTCCAGGTTATAATTCTTTCAGAAGGTGGGGAATGAGGACCAGGTAACAGTTCTGAAGATGGACTGAATGCTGCTCCCAATCAGTAATGCAGGAGTGATTGCCAAGGCTCTTGTAAAATGGGGCTTTACTTACCATCCTATTTTATTGTCATGAATGGTAACAGTAACAGATACAAAGGGACAATCATTTTGAGATCTCTGAACACAGGCCTTTCTTCCCTGTGGTCTTCTCTCCACACCCATAACAAAATATGTAAATAACTGCACACTTTTTTTTTGACATTGCCCTGCCCAGGTAAAATTTCAACTGCCTATGCACATCCAGTACTTGTAAAATTCTACCTGCTCTGTTTCTGAGGGGATACTGGAGATAAATTATCTCATACAAGGACAACCATATTACTACTCGGGTCATGAAAGAAGGGAACAACTGCCTATGCACATTCAGGAAGTGTAAAGTTCTACCTCCTCTGTTTTTTGGGGGGATACTGATGATAAATTATCTGATACAAGGACAACCATATTGCTACTCTAGTCATAAAAGAAGGGGAACAGTTGGTCTGGAAGGTGGTCTAGTCCCTGTAGAAGATTATAAAATGTTCTTTGTGTGTATTTCTGAAATCCTGGACAATCTAACATAACTAAAATAATTTTCCAAGCCATAAACTGAGGATACAAAAGCAAATAAAATTATTCAAAGGGGGACATAGCTGAGGTCCCATGGTGGAGTATATACATGCATACACTACTGCAAATAAATTAACGATGTCAACACAGGCAGAAAAACTTGGAAGATATGCAGATAAATATAAAGGAAAAGTACAAAACAAGCAACTCACTGATAACTCAAAAATATTTTATACAGAACTGTCAAATGATTTCTCCAAGTCTAGGAATGCCTAATTGGGCTCTTTCCCTCATCTCAAGCGTCTTCTCAACTATCTAACTGCAAATATCGGGTCAGTTGTGCAGCATCCTGACCTGAATCCAAACTGCTCATCTTCCGTCTTACTTTCTACAACTCTGCATATTAACGCTCTAGAACTTTCACGCAGTGTGACAGGAGTCTGGTACTGCTACACTGCTACACTGCCCACAGTTGTGAATGTCCTCTTCATTCTTAAGTGCTGGCACTAGTATGCTTACCCTTCAGACATCTGAAATGCACCTCTTTCGTCATACTGCTAGGAGTACTGTCTTGAGCTATTTCTCCCCTTTCTCACCCAACATCCTTTTTTTTTTTTTTTTTTTTTTAACACCTTTACTGAATTATCTTTAAATACACAGGCAAACATATATTTATATAAGAGAAAACAAATCATGTTAATACGTTCATAGATGCAAACATTATATATCACATATATTCTTTTATACATTTATCATCAAACCAACATTAGATAAAATTCCTGCCTTCCCTTAAACCTCACTCCTCTTACTTCAAAACATTATTCTGTATGTATTGTTTCCACAATTTCTATTTTTTTCTATATAATTTGCTCCTACCTTTTTCCAAAGATCTAACTTCCAGCCATTTTACCTCTGTTACAATATTCAAAAATACAGCTGGTTTATACTTTGATTTCCATTTTCTAGTAAGTGCTTAAGCTTGAGCCGCAGGGTGGTACAGCGGTAGCATTGATGCCTCACAGCAAGAGGTTCTCCTGTTCGATTCATGGCTGGAGTGCCTTCTGTGTGGAGTCTGCATGTCCTCCCTGCGGTTGAGTGGCCACCAAAAGAAATGCGTGAATGGGCGTGCCTTTGCTGAAGGTTGGGCGTCGGGCTGGCAACTCAGCACCATAAAAAAAAAATCTACTGCCAATCATTAGCAGACTGGAGTTTCGCTGTGGCGACCCCTAACCGGGAAAAGCAAAAAGACAAACAACAACCAGAGTTAATTTTGACAAGGTCTTACTATGTCTAGACAATTAAAATTCTGTATCCCAGCTCAAAAAAAAAAAAAAAATCATTACCTTAGTTGCACCCAATTGCTCACCCAGTATTTCTGGCAAAGTACTCTCCAGAGAATGTTTAAGTCTGCCAACTCATTACACTCCCAAAACATATGTTCTCAGTTACCTCTTTCCTCCCTATCACACCTCCAACATTTGCCATCAACCTGAGGAAAAATTCTTTGGAATCTGCTTGGGGTATAAAAATACCTACGCAAACTCTTTCAAGCAAAAATCTTAAATCTTCTACACTTTGTTGCAAATTTGGGAGCCATTCATACGTCCTCCTATTGCTTACTTGTGAATCATTTATCCAACCTCTCTTCTCAATCTTGTCAAATGACAAAGATCAACAAGGGCTCTGGTAAATCTGCTTCACATCCAGGAATCCTGTGCATCACAAAACGTGAGTTACAGGATGAACACTTACAAAAATCACAACAGAAATGCAAGGAGATAGCGGCTCCCCAGCGTTAAATTAGAGGACTGACTTCATTTCCTTGTTATTTGTGAAAAATAAATAGGTTTATTTATGTGATTTCAGTAGTCCCTACACTTACCAAAGGAAAGAGAAACTAAAAAAAGGATGACCTTAACTTTCAGTAAAGATGTCCACACTTATTTTCTCTTCTGCTACAACATATACATAGTCATTCGGACTTCTGTCCATGCATTATACTGATTGTTTTTATGGCTGCTCAGTTTTAACAGTGATCTGATGGAAGCTTTTCTTAAATTTGTTTGTTTTTAATACACTTATGTTTACAGTTTTTATTTTGATTCTGTTTTTATCTGTGATGTTTCTTTATTTCATACCTTTTCCTGGGTTACTTACAGTGGGTGATGAATTCGTAATGCATGCACATAATACATGCATGCAAGCACACGCACACACACCCGTCTTCACTTCAGCTCTCGGACATTTTTTTTCTTTATAGCTTTTTAGGTTATCACTTCTTTTGGAAGGATCTTGTCACCTTGTTGCTAAATAGCCTTTAGTGAAGAGAGTTACGAAACCTTATTACTAGTTCTGCTCTTCTGTTTATTTGGACTTGAGGTCGTCAATCACAATTTATGATATATTTTGCTTTTTATGCACATATTAATTTTCCACTGGTTAAAGTGGTTACTGAAAAATTGATCTGGCGAAGTCCATTTCGTGAATAAAAGCACTGATCATGAATTAAAGCAGAGTTTTTCCTGTGACTAAGCCTCCGAGTTTATTTCTTCAGTACCTTACTAGAGGAGGAATTAACATCAGAATCTTTTGGATTGTTTATTAATGTTGCTTAATACTGTAAAGTTTAAGTGTTTTTATTCTTCATTTTTCACAAATAACATGGAAGTGAAGTCAGTCCTCTACCTTATCACTGGGGACAGCACTCTCCTGACATCTATGTTGTGGTTCTTCCTTAATCTTGTCTACCCTCCTCTGATCATTTCCTATAGTTACAGTGCAATATTTTATATGCCCTACTAATTACCCCTTTAACAGCAGCTTCTGTTCTAGATGCAACTAAGAACTCTACCACAGCAAGTCTTTCACTTAGGACCCCCTTTCCCTTTCTTTTTGCCTATACTCCAATATCAATCTCTGACAGGGAAGGCAGTCTCTAGCCTGCAGTCCAAATGCCTTCTTGGCCACTTCCCAGTCTATTACCTTTCTCTCTCTCTAGTTGGAAATATCAACTTATCCCACTTGACGCTTGCCCTCTCTCTCTCCCAGATAAAACCCTTCAACTCTTTATTAATTACTGCCCAAAACTTCTCTTCTGGTTGATAAAAACATACCTGACCTGTACATGACAGTAAAGGGACTAAAAACATGTTCACTGCTTGTATCTTGCTATCCAAATTCATAAACAAGAGCTTCTAGTTTCTCAGCTTTTGAATTATCTTTTGTTCAGTCTCTTACCACATTTCCTCAGCTGCCATAACAGAATCCTTCTTAACCCATACTTCAAAATACTTCTAAATAATTCATTTTACCATGTCCCCTATTGCTGAACTAATTCTTGTGTGGGTATACAGTTTACAGCTACAGCCTTTGTTTTGTCTTCATTAATTTTATATCCCAAAAAGACTTGAAACTGTCTCAGAACTTTCCACAACACTGAGATGTATTTTTTTTGTTTGTTTTATCATGTACAAAATCGGGTCCACTTTTAAATTTCGAAATACCAAAATCTCGAGTTTTGAGATACCAAATTCAAAACATCGAGATTTTGGTATCTCGAAATTCAAAAGTTAACAAAAAAAAAGTAAAATAATGTTTTTGCCCCCCTGCACCCCACACCCCCTGCTTTAATATACCAACTCCGAGGTTGTGCTACAGTGAAGAGAACGGTAAGTGGAACAGGAGCATTACCGTTCTCTTCACTGTAGCGCAATCTCAGAGTTGGTATATTTAAGTAGTGGGGTGCAGGGGGGGGGCTTGCCCCTCTGCAAAAACATTATTTTAGCTCTCTTTTTTTTCTTTTTTTCTTTTTTATTTCTTTCATTTTTAACTTTCGAGATACGAAAATCTCAATGTTTTGAGTTCGGTATCTCAAAACTCGAAATTTTGGTATTTCGAAATTTAAAAGTGGACTCACAAAAAGTACAGTTTTGTTTGTTTGTTTGTGTCTTTCGGCTTTTCCCGGTTAGGGGTCGCCACAGCGGAACTCCAGTCCGCTAATGATTGGCAGTAGATTTTTACGTACTGGCTTGCCAGGCCTAATGCGCAACCTTCAACGAAGGAAGGCCCATTCACGCATGTCGCCACACAGAAGACGCTCTTAACTGAGAATCGAATGGGCAACGTCTAAACTATGAGGTGACAACGCTACCGCAGCACCACCACCGCAGTACCTACCATAAATGTAGATGTTCGAGTGTCTTCACTACTGCAGTCATTACACTTGGGTTATCCTGCCGTCAGGCGGTCCCGCAGTTGGCCAGAGTTCCAAAGTCTTGGTCCAGCGTCGGTTGCTGTCGCTTCTTCCCTGACGTCAGTGTGCCAGGGGTATATAAGATGCACCCGACGCCATTTTCTTCAGTTTTTCTTGCCCCAGATGTCAGGTGCCCCCAAAAAGGTAGGCAATACATATTGCTAATAAAACATACAATAAAGGCAAAAAACATAACCTTCAGTAACCAGCAAAGACACCATATAGGTAGTATAGGGTTGAAATGCACAGATAAGTCCCAGCTAAGAAAGAGGGGATGGCGGGTGGGTAACCTGGACTGCAGCAGTGAAGACACTCTAACATCTACATTTATGGTAGGTACAAAACTGTACTATGTTCATCGTGTTTCACTGCTGCAGTCTTTACACTTGGGTTGAATCCCAAAGCTGAGTCAGGGTGGCTGGTTCTATAGAGGATTTGGGGTGGCTATGAGGCCCTGCAGCACTGCAGTGGCAAAGCCAGCTCTGGATCTAGAATAAAGAGGCAAGTGGTAATGCTTGGTAAAGGTGTGCACTGAACTCCAAGTTGCAGCTTCCAAGATATCTTTGGTAGGTACTCCTCTAAGGTAGGCAGTACAAGTGGCTGTTGTCCTGGTGGAATGTGGTCTAATGTTACTAGGTACAGGTTTCCCATGCTGTGTGTAGCAGAACAGGATACAGTGTCCTATCCACTTTGAAATGGTCTGCTTTGAAATAGCCTTTCTCTGTGATCCTGCAGCATATGCTACAAACAATTGCTCAGTTTTTCTGAAAGCTTTTGTTTTGTCCAAGTAAAAATGTAATGGTCTGTGTATGTCGAAGGAATGCAGAAGTCTCTCCCCTTTATTCTGGGGATTTGGATAAAAAGTTGGCAAGTGAATAGTTTGGTTAAGAGCCACACTGGATACCACCTTAGGCATAAAAGAAGGGTGTGTTCTTAAAGAAACCCTGTCTTGGTGAAAAATGATGAAAGGCTCCACTGCCATTAGTGCCTGTAACTATGAGACTCTTCGTGCTGTGGTTATTGCCAGAAGCAGAGCAGTTTTCCATGATGCATATTTTAATTCTGCTGAATTGGCTGGCTCAAAAGGAGGTAAAGTGAGTTTTTCCAAGACAAAATTGAGGTCCCAAGTTGGTGTTGGTGCTCTCCGGGGCGGTCTTATGTTTTTAGCCCCTCTGAGGTACTGTTTTAGCAATGAATGAGAGAAAATAGGAGAATCTGTGTTGTAATGAGCCAAGATGGCAGAGGCGTGGATCTTAATGGATGAGAAGGATAGTCCTTTGTCCAGCATCTCAGTTAAGTATTGTAATATCTGAGGAATATTTGGGACAAGAGGGTCAAAGCTTTGAGCCTGGTTCCAGGCACAGAATCTCTTCCACTTTTCTGAATACGATTTCCTGGTGCTAGGCCTCCTGGCCTCCAAAATGACATCCATAACAGCTTTAGAGAGAGGTGTTGTCTGCTTGACTAATGAATCTGCCATGAAGCCAGGTTTAAGGTTTTGAGCTGACTGTGCAGGATCTGATTGTTTTGCTGAGTCAGAAGGTGCAAAATTTGAGGTAAAATCCATGGTGGGCCTTGAGCTAAGTTCTTTAAGATTGGGTACCAGTGCTGGCGTGGCCAGTCTGGGGCAATCAGGATCATCTGTGGTTTTTCTTGTCTGGCTTTTAGGAGTACCTTTGAAAGGAGAGGCAGTGGTGGGATGGCGTAAACTTTTAGGCTTTTCCAGCTGAATGTGAAAGCATCCACTTTCCATGCTTGTGTGTGATAAGTCCTTGTGCAGAAATTTTGCAGTTGGCAAGTCAGTGGGGAGGCAAAAGGATCTATGTCTGGGCACCCCCATTTTTGTGTTAGCATGCTGAATACTTGTGGATTTAATTTCCACTCGTGAGGATCCATGAGGTTTCTGCTTAAGTCGTCTGCCAGAGTATTTTTCTTTCCTGGCAAGAACTGTGCTTGCAGATGAACTTGATAGGTTAGAGCTGTGTTCCACAAGGTCATGGCTTGTCTGCATACGGAGTAAGAATGAGTGCCCCCTTGCTTGTTTATGTACCACATAACTGTGGTGTTGTCTGCCTTTAATAATAGTTGTCCTGGATGCAGAAGGTCCTTGAAAGCTGTTAGGGCATTTCGCACAACCAACATCTCTTTTTGATTGATATAAAGATGCATTTGGTCTGGGGTCCACTTGCCCTGAATACATTTTCCTGCCATGTGTGCTCCCCAGGCGTAATCCGAAGCATCTGTTGTTAATGTCTGCCTGGCTGTGGGTAGAGTGAAAGGCTGTCCCTTGTTGAGGTGACATGCCTGTGCCCCACCATCGACACTCCTGTTGTAGGCAGGGAATTAGTGGTATCACTGCTTCCAAACTGTGACAGTGTTGAGTCCAAACACTTTTTAGGTACCATTGTAATTTCCTCATATGTAGTCTGGCATATGGAATTAGTAGTATGCAGGATGCCATGAATCCCAAGGCCTGCAGAATTTTTCTTGCAGAGAGTTGGGTCTTTGTTGCCATCAACTGGAAATACTGAGTCAGTTGTCCTTGCTTGTCTGGCGTGAGATAAGCCATCTGGGCCGTTGTATTTAAGCTGGCACCCAGGAATATGATCTCTTGTGAGGGCACTAGTTTTGACTTCTTTTCGTTTACTGTGTACCCTAGGCAAATTAGCAAACTTTTTACAAACGCCAGATGCTTTAGAAGAATGTCCTTGCTCTCTGCTTGAATAAGGCAGTCGTCCAGGTATGGATATATTTGAATTCCTTTTTGTCTGCAAAATGCAATTACTGGTGCAAGGCACTTTGTGAAGACCCTGGGCACAGTAGATAAGCCAAAGGGCAGTGCAGAGAATTGGTAATGCATTGAACCAGCTATGAATCTGAGGTATCTTCTGCAATTTTGTCTGATAGGGACATGCAGGTATGCCTCTTTGAGGTCCAAAGTAACAAGCCAAGCCTTTTTGCCTAGCATGGGAAGAAACTGCTGTAGTGTCAACATTTTGAATTTCGGAACATCCAGGTAAGTATTTAGAGTAGAAAGGTCTAGTATGGGTCTCCAAGCTTTGTCCTTTCTGGGGACCAGGAAAAGTCTTGAGTAAAATCCTTGTCCTTGTTCCTGCTGTGGCACTTTTTGAATAGCTCTCATGTCCATGAGGGCTGTAATTTGTTTTTGTGCCTCTGCCCATTGATTTTGTGGCAGGTCTGGCATTCCTTTTAGCCTTGGTAGAGTGTGAAAGTGGAACCTGTAACCTTGAGACACAATATTCAGAACCCATTTGTCTTGGGTGATTGTTGGCCAATTTTGAGAAAAAAGTGCTAGTTTTCCCCCTAAGGGAGCTGCCAAAAGGTAAATGTTTGGCATTCGAAGGGGGAAGTCATTGGGACCGTTTCCTGTAAGGTTGTGACTTGTCTTCACCTCCTTTTGGGGTTGAAGCACCCCATTGTCGTGGTCTGTAAGAGCCTTGGGGCTGAGATCTGCCTCTTGGGCGTCTGTATCTGCCTCTTTGTGGTCTGTCTGACACTGGAAAGGACCAATTCTTTGAAGGCCAATTTCTGCTAAATCGAGGTGGCTGCTGTAAAGGAGCATCCAATAATTTTGCCTTAACATGATCTGGTAAACCTTGTTCTTTTAACCAAGCATGCCTTCGAATCACAGATCCTGTAACTGCTGCTCTACAAGAAGCCTCTAATGAATCAAAACCACATTGCAGAGTATGTTTTCCCACTTGTTCAGCTGCATGCAATAAATCCTGCATTTCCTTATAGTCAGGATGTTCTGAACTTGTAATCATTTTCTGTTTTAACAGAGACATTAAATATTGTTGGTATTTAAGCATGTGAAACTGGCAATTTAAAGCTCTCACTGCTAAAGTTGCAGAAGTGTAAACTTTCTTCCCTCATCTGTCTAATGGTCTAGAATCCCTGTCAAAGGGAACTGGATTTTTAGCCGTGGAAGCCTTTACCCCCTTTGGGACCCTGGGAAATGGTTTCTGGGTCAGCAACAGGGTTTTTATAAAGAAATTTGTGAGAGTCAGGGTCTCTTTAGTACCTGTCTGGCTTGACTGGAGCAGGGGGCAAAGAATCAGGATTTAAACTGGATTCAGAGAACACATCATCCACAATATCTAACACTGGTGGAATAGCAAGGGGCTTGTGCTGAGGCAATAAAACAAAGTCTCTGAGCCTTTTCTTGGATTCTGAGTAATCCTGGCACTCCCAATGGAAATGCTCCCTCATGGTATGCAAAGTTTCCCCAAAAGAATAATCCTCAGGAGGAGAGGCTGAAGGAATTGATTCTTCAGCATCAGAGTCCTCATAGGGGGGTAAAGAGTATCCCTGGTCTGAAGAGGTATCAGAATATATGGAAACCTGGTCAGAGGAATCATATTCTGTATCCTGCCTAGGCCTTTTATCAGGAGGGGGATGGGTACCCCTAATAAGAGTAATTAAGTCTTCGGCCATTTTGAGCATCTGTTTTTTAGGCATGGAGGCCTGTCCAGGTGAATGCTGTACTTGCTTCTTTGTCTTTAATGGAGTTTTAGACTTGGCTGTAGTTTTTATGGTAAGCTGTGAAGGTCTGAAAACACCCTCAGAAGCCGATGCCTGCTCAGCGGCTCCAGACCCATCTGAAGGGTTAGTTTCCATAGGCCCAACACCTTGAGTATCCAGAGGCGTAGACATCTCCACATGGGAGTCGGAGGCGGCCTGTGGCTCTGACGTAGCGTGTGTCAGGGGCTGCGAAAGCGCCTCACTGAGAACCGGCGACTGGCCTAGAAGAGGCTTCATCGTCAGTTTTGGGCCTCGGATGCCTGTCCTTATCCTTGTCTTTGCATTTTTTGTGTATTCCAGTCGTCGGTTGTTCCCACGGCATGGTATAATTAAATCTTCGGCCAAAGTAATGGCGAGCAAAATCAAACCGATGTTTAATAGTGCGTTTGTTAAATGTAGCACAAAACCGACAACTAGTGACGTTGTGGTCTGGGCCTAGGCATGGAATACAGTAAGAATGAAAATCCTTATGAGGTATTTGCTTCCCAGAAGAAATACAATTATTAACTTTTACAGACATCGGTCTGAGGCAAGAAAAAGTTTCCCCAACGGGGTACTTAGCTTTATTGAACACTTCGGTTCTGAAATTCGAATTGAAAATCTCAGGAGTCGGCCGACCGGCACCTGCGAACTGTTTTTGCTTCGGGCACCGTGCGGCAAGAAAGACTGAAGAAAATGGCATCGGCTGCATCTTATATACCCCTGGCGCACTGACGTCAGGGAAGAAGCGACAGCAACCGACGTCGGACCAAGACTTTGGAACTCTGGCCGACTGCGGTACCGCCTGACGGCAGGATAACCCTAGTGTAATGACTGCAGCAGTGAAACACGATGAACATTCATATCATCCGCAAATGATGAGGTCCCCCAGTTTAGGGGATGAAAGCGTTCAACCTGTGTCTTAGTATATTGGAAGAATAAAAACAGCTTGGACCGAAGAGTTTGGCTGACTGAAAGCGTTTCCTACTGCTTCACAGTGTATGTTTGGGAATTTCTTTAGTTATATTTTACACTGTGGCTACTTTTGGTTTATTTGTGGAACTTTTCATAATTACCATACCAATTATATGCTTGAATTTCTGAGTCCCTTATTTTCTTTGACAATGGCTCTATATATAATGCAAATAACAAAGGGGAAAAGGACAACCCCTTGCTTAGTTCCTCTGTTTAGACACAACTTATCGTATAGAAACCCTCCCACTTTAATTTTTGCCTCTGATGCCTCATAATCCTCTTAATTAACATTACTGTATCAGGGAATGTAAATATTTCAACTGCCATATTCTTAAAATCCCAGCTTACTCTGTCAAATGCTTTCTTTATATCAAGACCCACCAACAGCAGCGAAATGTTCTTACATTCTGCTTCCTTCTGGATCATTACTGTGCTATTCATGTTGTCAAATGTTTGCCTCCCCTTCAGAAAACACTGATCGATATCTATCAATTTTGGCAACACCTTTGTCATTCTTTTAGCTATTACAGACAAACTTTATAGTCATGATTAAAAATGCAGGTATGAAGCTGAGTGTGTTGGATCTTTACATTCTTTAGGTATTACAGCAACCACTGCTTTCCTTCCAGGATGCTGGTGCTTCCCATCCTTTTAAAATACTGTTAATCAAAACCTTCTAGATCCTTACTACTTTTCTTCCCTCCTAGCTTCCAACCTTCCACAGGAATACCATTTATTCCTGGAGACTTTCTTGCAGATTGATCAGTTGTCCATCAGTGTTTTTTTTCTCATCTCCTCCTATCTTAAGTGTTAACTGTTGAGCCTCATCTACCTCAAACCTATATATACCCACGTCTTCCATAAATATTTCCATTTGTGCTCTTCCTTGATTTTCACATTCCTCTGCTTTATATAAACTTCCATAAAAATTCCCAAAGTATCTTTAATATCTCTACCAGACCTCTGGTTATTTTTTTATTGCTCCAGGCTCCCTAACTTTAGCCAACAACCCTTTCTACTTTATTGCCCAAGTCATTGTGCTGAAAGTTTTTGTACTATGGAGTTATCTAAAATCAGTTGCTTAACAGCAAGCTTTCTAAACTCAAGCATATAATCCAGACACTCCCTTATCTTCTCTTTAGCTCTCTGCATTTGTGCCGCCTCTTGTTCTGTCAGATCCCCCTTATTCTGCAATACTTTAACCTTTGTTAGCCACTCTAAATAACTCTTATTTCTTAACCATATCTCTTTCTCTTTTATTTCCACCCTATTTTTAAACTCCACTTTCATTTTATCCCACTGACTATCTAAAACTTTTGAAGAAATTCCTATTGTCCATAATAACTCTTGAATAATTTCCACTACCCACTGTGCAAGTCTTCACCAAACTAAGGAAATATTTTAAGGGGCTCAGATAATTCCTACACTCCTCAAAACTGAAAAATACCTTTTGTTACCTTAAAAACAACTGAAACTGTACTGTGATTCAAATATTTATCTTTTAAAAACAGGCATCTTAACCTTACTCTGCATATTGATAAAATATAAGAAAAGCTGCTAGCGCTGCTGAAACTTGTTTATAGGATTTCTTTGCTTTCCAAACAGACCAGAATATGTTCCCCCATCCCATTATTTACCCTGCATCTCTTAAGCAGGACTCAAGGGCTTCAAGCCTTCATGAGTAAGAAACACAATAAACCATCAAAGGATGCCACACAATGAGGTCTCCCACTACAAATTACCTTTGTTATTACACCCACAAAACACCACAATCTTTTCCCTTCTCTCAACTTTCTCTTTGTGCAGGAAAACAGTTCTTCTATGTGACTATAAGGTACTCTGTTACAGCCCCAGACAATGGAATGCTAACTTTACTATCACTAGGTCACTATCCACATAACCTGCATTCCTCAAGGCATTACAGCAGCACTTGGAAAATAAAACCAACCACTGCTGTGCTAGCAGAATACAGACACATTACAGTGCAGCTTCCTGGGTGAGGCGACTATTACTAGTTGTGCATACTAACTGTGTACATTCTATGGCTGTTACTAACTTCCAGGCACAGGAGGAACCAGACAGGCAGAGGAAGGAATGAAGGGGCATGGCAGGCCTGCCTCAGAGAAAGAGTGCATGCAAGTGGCAGCATACATAGTTGTGTGCAATTTCTCTGATGGCCTCCAGGAAAACCACTCCTGCTACCAGGGGAGGGGCAGGGCTGCTTGCAGAAAACCTTCCTTGTGATAAAGACAGAATGGCCGCCATGGTCAATCTACTGTATCCACCACCACCTCTGGCACTTTCACGACTGTGTGAACAAACAAGAAAAAGCCGTATCAAACCAATGGCTGCCTAAATTATTATCTTTCCTGTCTAGCGCTTGCCCCTGTAATGGGGACAAATGGGGCCATTGGTCAGCACACAGCAGTGGCAAGAAAATAGGCAAAAATTTATATGATGCACATTTTCTTTTTGGCTTTTGTAACCAAGATCTTGACTAAAAAATGTCTGTTGTGAATTACCCCATACCACCTAACAAATCTAAATGACCTTACTGCCTACATGGTTAGCTTAAGTTATTTCAAAAATTGCAAAACATCAGCTGATTACACAAACATTCTATTTACACACTGCACGGTACATTCCAGGTAGCCTTCATTCACTGATTAAGTTGTATTAAACTGAAATTATTAATAAACTCACTTCTGTCTTCAATACTACACATACACAGGAGCAAACAGTGTTCCTGGTTTGATGCAACATCTAGACACCATGGAGAGACCAGGTGGCAAACAGCAAGTGTTTACAAATGTAACACAAACTGCATCACATTAATCTGCCTCCATCTATCCCAACTCTCCAATTTCTGTTACAAAACCAGCTTGAGAGAAATTGGACAGACTTAACCGCAGAGGCTGCCGAATTCACCCATTACAATGTATCAGCGACTTCAGTAAATGCTTATCTGGATCCTATCTGTACTACCACCACCACTAATAATACCCAAGCAGCATTACCCTGGATTCAACATCTTCAAATGACAGCACATGCAATTCCAGCATACATCCCTCAGTTAAAGCACCAAGACCTGTGAACAGTTGCATGCTAAGGCAGCACCACAAGGCTGAAAATCTAAAAAACCCATGTGAAAGTCACTGCCAGACAAAAATCAACATTCGTACATAATGCACAAGAATAATTTTGTTTTATAATGGTGCTTTTTAGCATACAATTCTTTTTCCCCCTTTTTTTGTATGTAATAAACAAACCTTCAACATTAGTTTTGATTCTGCCTGTCACCCAAACACCCAAGGCTACATTAACCGTTTCAGGGCTACAGTGAGTGTGTAACAGATGTTCACTAGCCAAGACACTGCTCAAAAATTGTTTTTATTTATTTATTTTTACTGAAGCCTGTTAATTGGGTAGGCGGCAAGTCCATGGGCCCTTTTACACTACAACCAGAGATATAATAGCAGTGACATAGCAAAATTATAACAAAACAGCAATGTACAGGAAATGGGTTTCAATGCAAAATACCTAACAGTAAAAAAAAGCATCAAACAAGGTGTTATGAGTGTCAGCGACAATTGGAAAGGCAAAAAAAAAAAATTACTAAGCAGCATGAATAACAAAGGCCTTAAACACTAGAGACACATACAGAGTTGCTCACCTATGTACACCAGATACAGTACTGTAAACAAAATGTATACAACATACAGTAAGTTTAGAAGATAAGGATCAGCCACAGTCCATTTCACCACATGAAAGCACTGTAAGACAATGCCACACAGTAGGGGTTTGAGACTAAACACTCAAAAGTCGGTTACCAAGAAGATTAAATAAATCAACACACGTAGCAGACTGGCAGTGCAAATAATTAAGGTGTAGAACACCACACTTCAAGAGATGCTAGTCATGCACATTTAAGCCAGCAGTCACAAGGTTACTTTGCTCTGATCTCCTAGGAAGAATCTGTGCGGAACACACATTGTTTCAATGATGGCATTACAAGCTTCTGAGTCATATAAAGCACTGCAGAATATGATGCTAAAGCAAACTAAATCTAGTTTCCAATTCATCAACTATGTCAAAAGTATATGAGCAGAAACCAGCTTAGTGGGCTCAGTGACATACTAGTGACAACCTCGTAATAAGGTACTGATTAGGGCGAACTGTGCTTGGAAACAAAGCATCACAAACCACTTCTTGTAAAATGAGTTTAACTTGCTCTCTTGTGAATCTAATGTAACTCAGCAGCCTGCAGCTTTACACAGACTTGATAACCATCTGAAGTATGTGACAAAATTATACCAAAATTCTGCTTCACTACTTGGTTCAAGATGATTACAAGTCTGCATTCCATTTATATAAACACACAGTTTAGAGCTCAGGCCCACTGACCCCTAAATACTTAACTGTAGCTTTTCCTGTTTACCTCCAGCATTTTTTGCAGCTATCATAATATTTGTCTGCATAAACAGTAACTTGGTCTCCAAACATTATAGGATTTTTACATTTAAAAAAAAAAAAAAAAAAAAAACAGCCTATAATTCTAGATCTGGCATACATTACTGCTAAAAAAACAAAAATGCGTCCTGTGTTTTCTTGCCAAGACTGAGGTTTCTTAAACCACTGCAAAAGTCCCCGCAAGTACTGAATCTGCAGAAGATGTGAGCAAAGGCTTCAAAAGTTTCACTCCCAGCACTAACAGGAGAAAAAGCTTCCAGTTTCAAACTAACTTTTGCAAAAGTTAAAAAAAAAAAATTACTATTTCTGTTAAAAAGCCTAACAAAATTTCTTTCATCCTAAGGGCTGCACTCTGGTTACATAGTGCATGCTCATCGCTACTATCCCACTTGACAATGATCCTTCACAGCACTCTCAAAACCCATTCAGAACCCAACAACTGAGAGAAATTACATGCAGTATTCACTGCAGTAGGCACGATGCATTTTTATTCTGCATAAAGCATCAGAGGCACTGAATTGTATAGCACACAATTTCTTACAACTGTTTCATCTAAGAAAAAATCCAAGACAGCTTTATTCCACCAAACTTATTTTACTCAGAAATATTAAGATTTACTATTAAAAAAGTGACACAAAGCTCATTTCCAAGTATAACCCAGTAAGTGTCACACCAACACTGATGCAGGTTAACAAATTAACAAATGCGAATGAACACTTCAAAAATAATATGAAAGTTAAATCTCTAAAAATCCCAGGTGACTTCACTACTAGTAAATAAGCATTTCCCAAGCCTTTTTTATTTAAAGCAAGAAAATCTTTCTGTGCTACACAATGCATCTCTCAGGATGCAACTACTTCATCTACGACCTTGGAGGAATACCTTCAGTGCAAAAAAGAAAGAATAAAATGGTGCTGTGTGAATAGTTGAAAGTAAGCTAATCGTTACATTTGAATGAGGTCTGTATGACCCCCTCTCAAAGAGTAGCTAACAAACTCCAGAATGAGTCCACATATACGTTATATGCAGAATCCGTTAGTAAACAGGAGCAGTATAGTGATAAAAGACTTTTCCTGGCTCAGCATATTCCTGTACAGGGTGTGTAGTTAAGCACTGGGACATAATAACTGGGAGTTTCAGTGGGAAGCCCCTCAGACGGATGGACTTTGGCAGCATATTTTTGTGATCCTTTATCAGTGTGCCATAGAAAAGGTTGTATATAGTTTGGGGGTAGGGAGCTGGGGGGTGGGAATATGCTTAGTATGAATGGTAGTGCAAAGCCATTCAATCTCACAAGGGAACGGTATTTTCCCAGCTTGCAGTGAGCTCTGTCAGTATATTTTTGCTCATATTTCATTTTGCTGTGACTCACGGCTAAACTAATTATGATTAACTATACCCAATACTTGGTAAACATTAAGAAAAAGTATTTTTTCATAAGATAAATTTTTAATCTTACAAATTTTAATGATCTGTACTGTAAAGTTTAAGAAGCAACAATCACAATCAGTTTTGCAACCTATCAGGGACTTTTCCAGACTACCCAGAAATCAGAATGTTAGTCCAGTAGTCCAAACTCCGGTATTCTATTTGCACAAACAGAATGATGGAGTTTCTAAAAACTGCAGCTTTCTAACTGAAAAGCATCACTGACACTAGGAGTGGTACTTACGTATTATCGCAACCACATTTTTGCGGTAATGCTGGTTGCTTCTGTTTAGGTGAAGAAATAGTAATAAACTTTTATAAAGTTTAAGAACATGTTTTCTGTAATGTCTTTAAGTTTTAGGAATGTTTGCCATTCAAACCACTGAGAAAATAAGTGTTGAAAATAGGTTTCACGTTTTATCGCTTGCAAGTCATGTCAGTTAAGCATGTCCCATACTACTTCATATGATTCCTTTTCTCGTCCCATCAAATGTTGTCAAAGCAATAGACATCTTCTTTGCTTTGTACGCAGAAAAGCATTACAACACCAACTAAACAATCCATATCTCTAGATCCGTAACACATACTAAAATCAATGCAATTAAAACAGACATTGCACTAAAAGGAGAAACAGTACATAAAAGCAAAGCAGTATTGTCCACTTATAACAATGTTTACTAAAGTATGTTTCCTTTTTCCTAACAACCTTTCATTATATTGTTTGGAAAAGTTTAACCATTAAATACTTTACCTAAATTACTTTGCATGTGCCCTGCTTTTTTCTTTTCAACTAAAACATTCAGTTAAAATAAGGTAAACATGAAGAATAATCCTTTTGACTTGTGTCCCATTTCTTCTTTTAAGTAATAAGTCCAAAAATAACAAGGTAAAGCTGAAAAATAAATCTCAGGAAAGCTCCTCACATTGTACGTCAAGTCCCACAGTCCTTTCAGGCCACCATATGTACACATACAACCACTGTTATCGCTGAATTTAAACTCTCAGTGTCTTTACACCATGCTACCCACAACTCTTAAAATTGTACATGCTAATCATTTATAAAAAGCACCAATAATATCCCAGCACACTTTATAACAGTTTACCCTTTCCTCTTGCACTTCATTTTTGTTATTAAAGTAAACGTCAAAAACATATACCGTATAGCAAAATGTGGTTGCGATAATACGTAAGTACCTTAGGAGTTTTAAACTGGCACTTTACTTCCTAAAAAAAGTGGGTAGACAAAAGGAGTTCCACCTCACAATGACATAAGCACTGATGTTATAAAATGGGTGGGGCTAGACGGTGGAAAATGGATGGAGAGAGGTGGGGTTGTGGGTAGAGCAAAGTGTGTGTTTCTTGTCCAGTTTATGGCACGTAGAAAGGTGGGAACCCTACTTACAATATTAGCTTTCTAACTAGATGTACAGAATAGCCACTCCTCATGGAACTAAAGCAGACTTCCCTCTTGATTTGTCTAAACCTCTATCTGTGCTCATTTATATACACATATATAAATATATATATATATATATATATATATATATACACACACATACATATATATATATATATATATATATATATATACATATATATATATATATATATATATATATATATACATATATATATATATATACATATATATATATATATATATATATATATATATATATATACACACACATACATACATATATATATATATATATATATATATATACACACACACACACACACACACAGATAACATCTGCATACATATGTACACATACATGTGTATGTGTGCACACATACACCTATAAATTACCTAAAAAAAAAAATATATATATATATATATATATATATATATATATATATATATATATATATATATATATAGACACAAACAGATCCAAACATTAGATCTATATATCTAGCTATATATACATGTGCATACACCCCACACACGTGTGTGTATGTGCATAAATACATGGCGAGAAGCACTTCAACTAACAATCAGAATTTGAAACATCTGTAACGTTGGCACAAGAGATCGAATAATCCTATGATTCCATACTTATTGGGAGGTCATGGCACAGCAGGGACTGGAAATTTTCCCTTTTCCCACTGTTGTGCAATCTCAGAGTTGATAGAAATAACATGGGGTGCATATTTTGACTTTCAATCTTTTAGTAAGATTAATTTACATTCAATATTGTGGTTTTTTTTGGGTAACCATTTAAAATGTCGGGACAAACTACATCGAGTTCCGAAACTCGGAGACTGAATGGTTGAAAGAATTGACTTAAATTCCAAGATGCCATCACTCAGAATATTCCCTTTTCTCTGAGGTATGTCAGAGTTGGTATATATAAAGTTTGGAGGGGAGCAAAAAAGTTTTAAGGAGAAAAACAATTTTCGAAATTCATTCTTCTCCAGGTTTTCAGTCTTTTTCTTCTTGCAGCTTGTCAGCTCTCAGCATTTAATTTCAATGGAGATCTGCTTTTTCAAGTACAGAATGTTCAAAAATATTTATATAAATAGGCAGACACAGATATATAGACATAAACCAAAAAGTAAAAAGCTTACACAGCCAAACTACCCTTTGGGCTGGATGACAGCTAGGATATCATGCAGGCAAATTACTCTTCTTGCTGAGGTTATTGCTAGGAGCAGAGCAGTTTTCCATGACAAGAATTTTAGATCAGCTGTGCTGGCTGGTTCAAAAGGAGGCAGTGTTAGTTTTTCTAAAAAAAAAAATTGAGGTCCCAAGTAGGTACTGGTGCTCTCCTAGGGGGTCTTATATTCTTTGCCCCTCTGAGGTACTGTTGTAGTAGAGGATGTGAAAAAATAGGTGGATCCGTATTGTAATGAGCTGAAATGGAAGAGGCATGGATTTTAATAGAAAAAAAAGATAGGCCTTTGTCCAACATCTCAGTCAGGTATTGTAAAATCTGAGGCATATTAGGGACCAGTGGGTCGAGCCCTTGTGCCTGGTTCCAAGCACAGAATCTCTTCCATTTTTCCGCATAAGATTTCCTAGTGCTGGGTCTCCTGGCTTCCAAAATTACATCCATAACAGCTTTAGAGAGAGGTGCAGTCTGAGTGGCTACATTATCTGCCATGCTGCCAGGTTTACGGTTTTGAGTTGACTGTGCAGATTCTGATTGTTTTGCTGTGTCAGAAGATGAGGGATTTGAGGTAGACGCCAAGGCGGGCCTTGGGACAAAATCTTTAGGATTGGGTACCAGTGCTGGCCTGGCCAGTCTGGCGCAATCAGGATCATTTTTGGCCTCTCTTGTCTGACTTTTAGAAGCACCTTGGTGAGAAGAGGCATCGGAGTGAAGGCATAGACTGTCAGTTTTTTCCAGTTGAAAAATAGAGCATCCACTTTCCATGCTTGAGAGTGATAAGTCCTTGTGCAAAATTTCTGTAATTGGCAACTGTGAGGGGAGGCAAATAAATCTATGTCTGGGCGTCCCCATTCCCTTGTTATCACGTCGAACACTTGTGGATTTAGATTCCATTCGTGAAGATCCATGAGATTTCTGCTTAGTTCGTCTGCCAGTGTATTTTTTGTTCCTGGCAGGAATTGTGCTTGCAGAGGTACCTGGTAAGTCAGAGCTGTGTTCCACAAAGTCATGGCTTGTCTGCATAGGGGGTAGGAATGTGTGCCCCCTTGCTTGTTTATCTACCACATAACTGTGGATTTGTCCATCTTTATTAATAATTGTCCCGGATGTATTAGGTCCTTGAAGGCTGTCAGGGCATTCTGTACAGCTAGCATCTCTTTTTGATTGATGTGAAGATGCATTTGTTCCTTGGGCCACGTGCCCTGAATACATTTTCCTGCCATATGTGCTCCCCAGGCGTAATCCGACACATCCGTTGTTATTGTCTGCCTGGCTGTAGGTAAAGTGAAAGGCTGTCCCTTGTTGTGGTGACAGGCCTGGGACCACCATCGAAACTCCTGTTGTAGGCAGGGAATCAAGGTTATGATTGTCTCTAGGCTGTGACAATGCTGAGTCCAAACACTTTTTAGATACCATTGTAGTTTCCTCATATGCAGTTTGGCATATGGAATTAGTAGAATGCAAGATGCCATGAAACCCAGGGCCTGCAGAATATTTCTTGCAGGGAGCTGGGTCTTTGTTGCCATCATTTGAAAGTAATGAGTCAGTTGCCTTTGTTTGTCTGGCGTGAGATAAGCCATCTGGGTAGTTGTATTTAAGCTTGCACCCAGGAATATTATCTCTTGAGAGGGCACTAGTTTTGATTTCTTTTTATTTACTGTGTACCCTAGGCAAATTAGCAATCTTTTTACAAACTCCAGGTGCTTTAGAAGAATGTCCTTGCAGTCTGCTTGAATAAGGCAGTCGTCCAAGTAGGGATATATTTGAATTCCTTTTTGTCTGCAAAATGCAATTACTGGTGCCAGGCATTTTGTGAAGACCCTGGGCGCAGTAGATAAGCCAAAGGGCAGTACAGAGAATTGGTAATGCATTGAGCCTGCTATAAATCTGAGGTATTTTCTGCACGATTGTCTGATTGGGACATGCAGGTATGCCTCCTTGAGATCCAAAGTAACTAGCCAAGCCTCTTTGCCCAGCATGGGCAAGAGTTGTTGTAGTGTTACCATTTTGAATTTTGAAACATCCAGGAAAGTATTTAGGATTGACAGGTTCAGTATTGGTCTCCATGCTTTGTCCTTTCTGCGTACTAGGAAAAGTCGTGAGTAAAATCCTTGGCCCTGTTCTTCTTGTGGAACATTATGAATAGCTCCCATATCCATAAGAGCTGCAATCTGTTTTTGTGTCTCTGTCCATTGGTTTTGTGGCAGGTCTGGCATACCTTTTGGTTTTGGAAGCATGTGGAAGTGGAACCTGTACCCTTGAGAAACTATATTCATCACTCATTGGTCTTGGGTGATCATGTGCCAATTTTTTGAGAAAAGTGCTAGCTTTCCCCCTAGGGGTGCTGTCAACTGGTAAGAGCTTGGCATTTGCAGAGGGAAGTCATTGTGACTGTTTCCTATAAGGTTGTGATTTGTCTTCTCCTCCTTTGGGGGTTAAGCACTCCATTGTTTAGGTCTGTAGGAGCCTTGGGGCTGAGATCTGCCTCTTGGGCGTCTGTATCTGCCTCGTTGTGGCCTGTCTGACACTGGAAAGGACCAATTTTTTGAAGGCCAGTTCCTGCTAAATCTAGGTGGCTGAAACTATAAGAAATCTTTCACAGTTTGCATTGACTTTGCTTTATCCTCCATTTTCTTTAAAACCTCTTCTGCCTTAACACCAAACAAAGTATCATGCTGTAATGGAGCATCCAATAATTTCATTTTAACACGGTCAGGTAAACTTTGTTCTTTCAACCAAGCATGTCTTCGAATAACTGAGCCTATAACTGCGGCTCTACAAGAAGCCTCTAATGAATCAAAACCACATTGCAGAGTATGCTTTCCCACTTGTTCAACTGCATGCAATAAATCCTGCATTTCTTTACAGTCAGGACCTTCTATATTTGTAACCATTTTCTGCTTTAACAATGACATGAGATACTGCTGATATTTAAGCATGTGAAACTGACAGTTTAAAGCTCTTACAGCTAAAGTAGCAGAAGTGTAAACTTTTTTCCCCATCTGTCCAGAGCTCTGGAATCCCTATCTGAGGGGACAGGATTTTTGGCAGTGGAAGCTTTAACCCCTTTTGAACCCTGAGAAATAGTTTCTGGGTCCGCAGTGGGGTTTTTGTAAAGAAATTTATGAGAGTCAGGGACCCTGTAAGTACCTGTCTGGCTTTACTTGTGCAGGAGGTAAAGAATCTTGAGACAGACTGGATTCAGAAAAAACATCAACAACATCATCAAGCACAGGGGGGATTAGCCAAGGGCCTGTGCTGAGGCAATAGAAGGAAATCTCTTGAGCATTTTCTTGGATTCTGAGTAATCCTGGCTCTCCCAATGGAAATGCTCCCTCATGGTGTGCAGGATTTCCCCGAAAGAGTAATCCTCAGGCGGTGAGGCAGAAGTAATGGACTCTTCAGCATCAGAGTCCTCATAGGGAGGGAGAGAATAGCCCCCCTGGTCAGATGAAGAATCAGAAGAAATGAAAACCTGATCAGAGGAATCATAATCAGTGTCTTGCCTGGGCCTTTTGTCAGGAGAGGGATGGGAGCCCCTGATTAAAGTAATAAGGTCTTCGGCCATTTTTAAGCATCTGTTTCTTAGGCATGGATGATTGCTCTGGAGAATGCTGCACTTGTTTCTTTGTCTTTAATGGTGTTTTTTACTTTGCTGCTATAGTAGTTTTAATTGTAAGCTGTGAAGGTCTGAAAACACCCTCAGAAGCCGGTGCCTGCTCAGTGGCTCTGGACCCATCTGAGGGTATATTTTCTGTAGGCCCAATACCTTGAGTTTCCACAGGCCTCGGTGTCTCCACGTGGCTGTCAGTTGCGGCCTGTGGCTCTGATGTAGCGGGTGCCAGGGGCTGCGAAAGCGCCTCACTGAGAACCGGCGACTGGCCTAGAAGAGGCTTCGTCATCGGTTTTGGACCTCGGATGCCTGTCTTTTTCTTTGTCTTTGCGTTTTTTATACATTCCGGTCGTCGGTTGTTCCGACGGCATTATGTAATTAAATCTTCGTCCAAAATAATGTAAAGCAAAATCAAACCGACGTTTAATAATGCGTTTATTAAATCTAGCACAAAACCGACAAGTAGTGACATCGTGGTCAGGGCCTAGGCAAGGAATGCAGTAAGAGTGAAAATCCTTAT